>NC_088303.1:1172535-1347299 GCF_032854445.1 Liolophura sinensis | reverse complement strand
GCCTCCACAGATATTTATAGTATAGAAATATGAATACCTATACATGTAGTCATAACCCACCAAATTCCATATATAATTTGATTATTTGGCATATTACGAGTAGTCCAGAATATTTTCCTGAATAAATAAACTTTGCAAATAAACTCAAAAGAATAGAGCAGTCTTAGGTCTTGATCTGTTCCATTCTTCCCAGCATACCTTTCAAAAATACAGATCTGTACCCGTCCATTCACTAACGTTGAAGTCGGCCTTTCCGCGTGTGCTATCCTCAACATGTCAAAGCTGTACGCTACAAAAATATGTGTTCTGTAATCCTTCGGTAATTCTTACTTCATATCACCTAGTTATTAGTGAATAATAAAGACCATAACGTCACAATTAACACTAATGAACTTGTTACATGGGCAGCACGCCGAACTTCGCTAACCAGCAGTTTCAATTTGAGTCGGTCGCACTCGGTATCGTCCGGAAAAAGACAAAATCGTCGCATGATTTGATTGAAAGCAATGTGATGTACATCATCTAAAAAGCTATTGACAAATTACTTGGGAGTTTTAACTTTAATTTGTGTTTTAATAATGAACAGAAGTGATCTATAATCAATTATGAGTGAAAAAAGATGGCTTAATTTTTGGGAAGAGCAGCAGATCCACCCTAGCAACCGAGTTACGTGAGTTCAAAATGGCGGCTGGCGAAGTTCTTATTCTGTTTGAGTGGGTGTGTCGGTTACTTGTGTTTGCAATGTTATGACCTTTATTACTCCCACATAATGAGGTGATATGACTTCAGAATTACTTTAAGATCAGGGGACACCTCTTTCTGTGGCGTACAGCGTTAGCACTGTGGAGACAGCGCAGATGACAGGACCAAGTGAATGTGACGGTTCAGAGCGGTTAATGTGGAAGCTAAGCTAGGAGCATGGCCCACCAATCTCAGAGCTATCTCAAGCCTTTATATTCAGGTACACTCTCTCCGCCAGCCATTCCTCATCCTCCACACTGCGATATTTTGTTCCGGGCTATTACGTATTCACCTATGCCAGCAACATTTAGAAAACTAGCCAGTTACACATGTTGATACGAAGTTAGTAGCCTTGTAAGTTGTATACTTAGCACAACACGTACACACGTACTTATAACAATCACCCCAGACCTGTTCTGCTGCGAACAAGCTCAAAAAATGTTTCTCTTGTGACAAAATCCATGTTGTCTTACACCACGGGCGCCTGTGTTAGAACTGGCGTCTGCACCAGAGTGATCTGGTTCACATTTGATTTTTTGATTTTTTTTTTCTTGATTGGTGTTTTACGCCGTACTCAAGAATATTTCACTTATACGATGGCGGCCAGCATTATGGTGGGTGGAAACCGGACACAGCCCAGGGGAAACCCACGACCATCCGCAGGTTGCTGGCAGACCTTCCCACTTACGGCCGGAGACGTTCACATTTGAGATAAAACCCAACGCATACACCTTGAGGATTATACAAAATAAACACACTGCCAATATTAACTCCTTAGTTTTCAATAATCTCAGCGATTATGTTTGATATACAATGATTCATCATATAAAGTAAACACACGGCCAGTATTACTTTATCACTTGACCATAATCTCAGTGAAGGACTGCTTCATGTTTTACACACTATGATTGATGAATATTATTTATTACGTTTATCACTGTGGTAAAACAGACTCCCGTCTGGCAGACTTTCCTTGTGCATTTCACCTGAAGTCAAACAATGACAAGAATCAGTTTTGAAGATTATTTAATTAGACTGCAGGAAAGACTAGTTAGAATTAGCTAGACAAATACAGAGGACAAAGCTTGTATGGCCCCTGGCGGAGAAAATAGTATCCATCCTGAAAAATCAGACAAAATCAGACAAGGAGTCAAGTTTGTATGGCCCCTGGTGGGAAAAATACTAACCACCCTGAAAAAATTAGTTGGAAACAAACCCCGTTATCGTAATGTTTCAAGCACGGCTTTGGTTTTGTTCTCAGTCCTGTTACTTTACACACGCAAACGTTAGATCAGGACTGTCCGTCTCAACTACATTCGAGACGAAGAGATTGTGGTTAGTATGGAAATGAAGACGTTGTCGTGTTTTTTTATGGCGGTTAATGTTGTGCCTCAGCGTTGCGAGGATCGGTTTTATATTCAAATCAGAGGAGTGCAAGATGCCCGATTGGCCAATAGATTGAAGAGCAGACATATAAAACAGTGTGGTTGACCCGCGATCGGTCTCTTCGTTAATGTTGTTTGTGTGTAGTGCAGATATTCCCATTTAGAAAGCAATTATGGCTGTGAACTGTCGACTCGTCCTCGCCGTGGCGGTACTCTTGTGTCTGTGGGCTCTAGTTAAAGCCGCCGTCATTCTGAAGCCGTCCATCCAAGGCCGAGACAAACGTCGCGTGCCGGACAAGGCATCTATGGGACATTGGAAACATGACGACCTCAAGCGAGGTTTCACTCCGTCGGAAAAGTATGCTATTCTGGAGAAGCATAATGCGTTGAGAAAAGAAGTAATGGCGGCCAACATGAACCGCTTGGTAGGTTGCTTCGCGCATGATTGTCTTGCGTTTTAATAAATACACCTCTTTATTAATCTTACATGAATTTAATATTCAATATTCAATGCCTAAGGCTTCTGACTAAGGTCATTGTAAACGAACCGACCTTTGGGGGTCTAATACAAGGGGGAAATCACCTACCACTGCCCATTTTCCTAAGTACTAATTACCTTATCCACTATGAGTCTCAAATATACTGACTTTGGTGCGAGAAAGTATCCTTTGAATTCAACTCTCCTGCCACCATACAACCACTTTTACAACTGTTAACGATTAGTCACTGTAAAAAGCTCTCTGCTAGCAACCTGCGGCTGGTCGTGGGTTTCCCCCAGGCTCTGTCCGGTTTCCACCCACCATAATGCTGGCCGCCGTCGTATAAGTGAACTATTCTTGAGTACGGTGTAAAACACCATTCAAATAAATAAAAAGCTCTCCGTGTAAAGCTGTGCGAACACTTGGTTTGTTTACTATGGCCATCAAGTGTACCCTAAGTCATTAATGAACCCTACACCTATATGTACCCACCTGAGCTTCATTCGTTATCTAACCGCAGTTCTGGTCTGCCGCATGTTTGTTAAATTCCGTGAATTTCGGCTTCCTTTTAGATCCAGTATTGAAAACTGTTTTTCGAACCATTTCATAAACAAGTTGCTCAAGTTAAACAGTCCTTTTTGATAGTTTGAACTCTTACGTAGGTTTTACTGATAATTCTTCGCCACAGGTGTGGAGTGACGCCCTGGCTGAACATGCCCAAGACATAGCCTACCAGTGTAATCTAGAGTACAGTGAAGTTGGTGTCAACATCGCTGCCCAGTCCTGTAAGTGAAAAGTTTGTCGATAGAAAATATTAATCTCTTGAAGAAAATGTGATAACCAGTATCTTGGAATTTCATTGCCAATTTCTGTTTACGTAAGCTACCATATACTGCACTTTCTGTGGTCGCAAAGTGAAGTATGGGTTAGCTTTTACTAAAATTGAAGGCAATTATTTTGTTTGCAGATTTCTACAACGAGATTGAGGCTACCAAAGGCTGGTACGAGGAAAAGTCGTTTTACGATTATGCCAACGATGCATGCCAGTTTGGTCTCACCTGTAAACACTACAAACAGGTAAGGTCACCAGAGACTTTAATCAGAATAAACTACTACGGCCTGTCGCTCAAAACATTTTATTTAACCCAATCGTATTCGTGAAAAGAAGTTTGTCAGATTTCCTATCGGGACTATGCCCAGTTTCCTCCAACCTTAATGTTGGCCGCCGTCGTATAAGTGCGATGTCCTTGAGTACGGTTGTAGAACGAAGGATCCTGTCAATTGGATGTCACACACACACTAGCTAAATATACACTGCAACAAAAGTTTCCCCCAAAACGTTTTTTGACATCTCCCGTGGTATGTACCAGATCGCAATGAAATCGGTCGATTTGTAAAATTTCGGAGTCAACCAAATTTTTCAACGGCAGTTCTTTTTATTCCATCACAGAATTCGATCATTGTCACTCGATGACCAGTTATTATAAATATATTGTGTAGCCACCATGAGATTGTATCACATTTCGACAACGCGCTCGCATTGTCGAATTCCGCTATAAAGTTCTGTTCTCCACGAACCGACATTTGACGAAAGGTGTACACGCATGATTCACCCACGCACCATCTTCATTCCAGTACCCCCCCCCCCCCCTCAATCCAGTAATGAACGATCATATTTGCTTTACTCTAGGTTGTAAGGGCCGCGGCGACTATGGTGGGTTGTGGAATAACCTTCTGCCCTCTGATGAACAGTATCGCTATGGAAGACGTGTACATCATCGTCTGCAGTTACAGTCCAGTGTATGTACATTATTAAACCAATATTTTTTCAAAATCCTACATACGTAATAATATGGAGAAGCAGAAAAGAGATTATTTTTTTATTGGGCCACTTATCGAGCTTGACGGTTCTGGACATGATCAATCGAGCGCAGAATTCACATGTCCAATTCTTGAACATATGGAATGGGTTCCTTCACTGGGTTTCCTCTGTAGTAAGTCTTGTGGCGTGTTTGTATCCTCTCCGTGAGGGCAAATTGGACAAATCCCCGCCCGTACGTGCGTCTCTCACCCTCTGTTTTTGGGCAATAACTGCTTCAATTGTTCTTATTTTGATAATTGTATGCAGCTTCACTAAGTAAAACATTTTTAAAGGAAGTCCGAAAATTGGCCGAATATAAGGTTTTTTTTTTTTTTTTTTTGCTAAATTCCCAGAATCTGATTGTTCCTTGGTTCTCGTGCAAGAACTGCTCCAAATTTTTTGCGGGATCATTTTGTTCTAGTATGAACATGCTCTAGCTGTACAATCTGATTGCCGATTTAGAAACCAGCCGTAACCATTCGCTCGCGGTTAAACTCGATAAAGTTTGAAAACCAACTGAAACTGCGCATATTTTTTCCATTTTTAAATATTTCCTGGATTCTTATGTCTACCATTTTCGTGAAATAGCAGATTTTATGGATAAGCTGCTTGCGAATGTGTAACATCTACAAAGGTCTATCCACCTTTTTCCATCGTCTTGTTTCAGAACCGCCAAAGGTGTCCCGTATGAAAGTGGACCCCCCTGCTCACACTGTGACGAAGGCCGCTCTTGTTCAGACGGCATGTGCGGTGGGTACTAACAGATTAAAATACCTTGGTGCAAAAGGTTTTGATCTAGAGACCGAAAAGATTTTGATTTGTCATCAGCATTATAATGGAAAAAACAAGGTGCATTGTTCAGTTGGAGAAGTTCTTATATACTTTAACTAATTTATGATTTAAAGGTCACGTTATATCGGAACATTAATCAATCACTGTTCACAAGAGGATAAAATAAGACTTCAAAATACAAATTTCATTTCCGGGTTTCCATAGATTATGTATCGTCAACTGAACCTATTACTCCCGAGGAAACGGCGGCTCCCACGACGGCCGCTCCCGAGGAAACGGCCGCTCCCGAGGAAACGGCCGCTCCCGAGGAAACGGCGGCTCCCGAGGAAACGGCGGCTCCCGAGGAAACGGCGGCTCCCGAGGAAACGGCGGCTCCCGAGGAAACGGCGGCTCCCGAGGAAACGGCGGCTCCCGAGGAAACGGCGGCTCCCGAGGAAACGGCGGCTCCCGAGGAAACGGCGGCTCCCACGACGGCGGCTCCCGAGGAAACGGCGGCTCCCACGACGGCGGCCCCCGAGGAAACGGCGGCTCCCACGACGGCGGCCCCCGAGGAAACGGCGGCTCCCACGACGGCGGCCCCCGAGGAAACGGCGGCTCCCACGACGGCGGCCCCCGAGGAAACGGCGGCCCCCACGACGGCGGCCCCCGAGGAAACGGCGGCCCCCACGACGGCGGCCCCCGAGGAAACGGCGGCCCCCACGACGGCGGCCCCCGAGGAAACGGCGGCCCCCACGACGGCGGCCCCCGAGGAAACGGCGGCCCCCACGACGGCGGCTCCCGAGGAAACGGCGGCCCCCACGACGGCGGCTCCCGAGGAAACGGCGGCCCCCACGACGGCGGCTCCCGAGGAAACGGCGGCCCCCACGACGGCGGCTCCCGAGGAAACGGCGGCCCCCACGACGGCGGCTCCCGAGGAAACGGCGGCCCCCACGACGGCGGCTCCCGAGGAAACGGCGGCCCCCACGACGGCGGCTCCCGAGGAAACGGCGGCCCCCACGACGGCCGCCCCCGAGGAAACGGCGGCCCCCACGACGGCCGCCCCCGAGGAAACCTCCAATTTAACTTAGTAAGTGTTCTGAACGTTCACGCTGAAAATTTGATTAAAAAACATTTTAACTATAGTGGTGCATAACTTTATGTAAATATATTTTTCTTGGCAGATCTGCACAGGGACTATCTGTATAGAGAACGTTTAAGAGGATGGATTACCGAGAGGCAGTTGAAAGCAGCATCAAGGTGAAGGCAGACACGCAGTGGCACAGCAGGATGTCCAA
Organism: Liolophura sinensis; assembly: GCF_032854445.1. Lineage (NCBI taxonomy): Eukaryota > Metazoa > Mollusca > Polyplacophora > Chitonida > Chitonidae > Liolophura > Liolophura sinensis. Next base: position 1,340,767 of record NC_088303.1, on the reverse strand, counting down.
CAGACTATTGTTCGGTCTAAAAGGCCTCCCAAAGCCTCTATCAAATTAGTAATTAGCAGTGTGTGAAAATTCTCTCCCTTAAGCAAACTAAATCTTAAACAAATATATTCAATGTCTAGGTAGACTATCGTATTTAACGCAAGCCTGTCTCTGTTTAGAGGTGGGAATACCATATTTAAATCCGCGTACCCTACATTTCTTCAGCTTTGTCCCATATATCGCTGAATTGTAATGAGTCACTCTCCCACCTTCCCTTTACTGTTTTGCTTCCTAGGCTTCCATTAGTCCAACTCCTTGGTTTTCTGCGGGCAATGTATGGAAAGTTATTGCATAGCAGTTTACAAATTGTGTATAACATGCACTCTTGTTAGCTGACCTGCTTTTCCACGAGCAGTGTTCGAAAAAAAAAATACATACTTGCAACATTACAAGACTTGTTATTTCTTACATATCGTACATTTCTATGGTGGTTCATACTGTAACGGGTCCTGACAAGTTTCGTGCAATTGCTGAGTAACCTGAGCGCTCGAGTCATGACAGTTCAGTAAGGTACAGCTTTAAATAGGTTGCCATTGCACGAGATCGACCTGTTTGAAGAGGGGGGGGGGGGGGGGTGGGTGGGATAAATATGAAAAGAAAACTGTATTTTAATCCTTAACAAAGAGTCTTTGTTCAAGCCAGCCAATTTCGAACAAATGATTGTGTAACTACCGTGTAGTCTAGTAAATCGGCGGTTTTTGATCGTTTGTTCGCTCTGGTCGCGTAGGCCGAATAAGAAAACACAAAACTGCTGTTTCGAAGCGAAGTGCAGCCGGAAACTGTGGTGCAGATAAATGTTAACGTACTTGCGTTGATCAAGTTTATATTTATGGTGATAATCAAAGGCCATACCCAGCAATGTTAAGAAGCTTTCTCTTGACAAACCGGTTCAAATCAGGGTTTGGACTTTCACTGCTTTGTGGTCTTGGTGATAAACGGACCGCTCGCGCAGTCATATAATAGGGTCGATACTAATGTGGATGTGAGCACCGGACAGAATATATCACTTTGACATAAAGCTCCGGAGCTTGGCAGTCGGCAACAATCAGCTGTGATTGCATAACCATATTTTAAACACTGTTAACCTAGATGTACTGTTTATTTATCTGATTAGTGTTTTAAGACTTACTCAAGAATATTTCACGACGGCGGGGGGAAGCCCACGACCGTCCGCAGGTTGCTTACGGACCTTCCCTTACGTGCGGCCGGAGAGGAAACCGGCATGAGCTGGAGCAACTCGTAGCAACCGCATTGGGGTAGACAGACTGTAGAAAAGCTAATATATTACAGCAATTCGTTTTAGACATTCCACAACTTTAACACTGGCTATACTGAAAATGAAAGTCCATTGCCTGACATAGTACTATAAAAAGCGAGGTATTTTTTGCTCGCAGTGTTCCACAGGGCGGGTTAAGGGGAGGCTATACCTATAGCACCGTCTACATATTGTAAATCTTGTTTTAAACGCAGTGCTAGTTACCTACAACTCTCCGCCGTCTGCCCAATGGGGCCGCTTGCGGGGAGCACCGCTTTCGCTGCTATTAACTGCCTATTTAAATCCACAGGTTTGTCCAGCACCTTGCTGGCTGTGGTTTACCACAGGGACTCTGTCGCGACTATCCATAACCCGACGCAGTCCTACAATCTGAAATGTTCAGGAGTACGGATATAAACATATGCAAAGAAGTAATTAGGATTTTTTGTTCCGTAAAACCAGTCTGATAAAGGTGTATACTTTGTTTGCAGTATGTTACGGTTTCTGAAATGAGGTGCTCATAAAGCAACACGGTAGTTCAGAAGTACTGAAGCTTTAGTACCACACACAAAGCGACGGCGCCCATTATGTCTGTTGTCGGTTTGCCAGCGGTATACCGACGTGTATATGGAGTTCTTCGGAAGGCGCAGCGACACCATACACGGCGCCTGTAGCTAACTTGATTGTATTAAAGCAATAATCATTTTCGTATTTTGAAATTTGGTTTTATTCAACGTCATATCGTTTAAGAGCATTACATTTTCTTTCTAACCATTCAAGGGATTTTCCAGTCGTTAAAGAGCAAAGAAACTTAAAAAGTTTTTTTTCCACTATGGTGTACTGATAATGCAGATGGGTATCCTAAAAGCCGTCAAATCGACTTTTCTGGTTGTAAAATGGGTATTAATGTCACCTTTGCAATTGACTGCGCATGAGCTAATTTCAAGAGCGCGCGAGAATTGCTCAGAACTAATACAGGTATAGAATCCGTATGGAGTCGTGCAGCATCGATAATGTCCATGAAAGAAAGTTTTCGTAATGTATAATTGGTTAGGAGTCGACTGATATCCGGTGCAAATTTACGAAGAATTACCTGCAACCCCTTAGCTGATAAAATGAAGTAAAATGTACAAAATTCATCTGTTTTTAACTGAGTGGAAATCTTGTTATATTTCACCTAGCGCTTTTCAAGGTTAAAGTACCTCTTTTCTCAGCTGAATTTCGTTCTTGTGAAAAGTGAATGCATGTCAAGGTTTGAAGTCTTATTTCCCCCCCCCCCCCAAAAAAAGTGCTTCTTCAAAATTCATGTATAAATCACACTAATGGGATCAGGAAATATTGCAGGACATTCAAAACATGTTCAAAATGTATAGAAAACACAGCAAATCAAACATGCAAAGTAGGGCCACATCGTTATCAACTGAATATAAGCCCGTCACCACATACAACCCGGAGGGCCTGTTAGGAGTACTAAGGGAGTCCAACCTAAAGCAGGTCTGCATGTCATCTACATGTCCAAACAGACATATCGTATACCATTAACACTGTTCCGACGCAAAACCAATTTCCAAAACAATGTTCCACGTATATCACCATTGGCGACTCTATTACCTCTGGCTGTATGAGCCGCCATTGACGACCCTATCTGCTCCCAGTCCCATGAACTTTGCCACTGTACCCTACATAAATCTAGCGTATGAATATGTATGAATAATGACCCTTAGATAACGCTTACAGGTAGCCGATCGTGGTCACCCTTATGAGTACAACTAAACTACCGAGCAAAAGAAACGTATAACTTTTAAATACAGGTTTTTCTATGGAAAAATAAGTTGAATAAGTTTGAACGTTGTGCGAATATGTTTGCACATAAGCACCCTGTGTACACATCAAGGTCGTCAAGGACTCTAAACTGAAGTTTTCAGTTTTGTAAAGGACGTTCGTTCTGCCACAAGGTGACATTACTCTACGTCTCTGAACGGCTCGTTTGTGAGCTTCTGCGGGAGCTGTGACTGATCTGAAGTGGATTATACCTCCATGCCTGTATTTACCCTGTGTTGTGCTCTGCGGGTGTGACGTCATTCAAAGGCTTGACTGTTCCAGTTCTGTGTAACCTGTGTACTGTGTTCGTGTTCGCTAACCTGGCGAAGTACCTGTCTAGGACAATTTGTGAATTGTGTGTTTATCCCATGGTCTTTACGTTGGATTTCCTGGAATACATTTCTTGGGATGCAAAGGTGAACTGGAAACTTGTAAAGACCGGTAATACTGATGTGTATGTTTTTTTATGTTGTTGTTGTTGAACTGTCTGTAAAACTGTACGTCTCATTTTATATATAAAACATTGTTTACATTGTAATATTGAGTCACTGAGTCTGTTTTCTGTTGCTGTTTTCAATACCGTAACAGAAATTGGGGGCTTGTCCGGGAACTGATTGTTTCCTTTTTGTTTTGCTATTTGAAGTTAAACACAAGTGAGAAGCGATTGCTTAATTTTAACGGTGAATGATTCAGTGGCTAAATATTTACAATGGGAGATTTTGATCCTAAACAGTTTGTTAATGCGCCCGATCAGGATGTTTTTGAGAGTTTAAAGAAGGAAGACTTGGTTAAGTTAGGGACATTTTTAGGTTTGTCCATAAAGTCTTCATGGAGGAAAAGAGATATGCAGTATACTTTGTTGAAACATTTAGTGGAGATAGGGAAGTTTTGATAGTTCTGCATTATCTGATTATGAGTTCGAGGGTCAGTCTGATACCGAGCTTAAGTTTAAACAGTTTGAGTTAGAAAAGTTGAGATTGGAGAAAGAGGAAAGAGAGAAGGAGAAAGAGAGGGAACATGAGATAGAGTTAGAAAAGTTGAAAATGCAGAGAGAGAGAGAGGAAAGGGAGAGGGAAGTGCAGAGAGAGAGAGAGGAGAGAGAAATGCAAGAAAGAGAGAGGGAAAGGGAATTGGAGTTTCAAATGAAAAAGTTAGAGGTTGAGAGAGGTGAGAAACCGGGTCCTTCCGGTAGACAGGATTCCGGATTTGATGTGACCAAATACATTCGGTTAGTTCCATCCTTTCAGGAAAAAGAGGTGGATAAATATTTTCTGCATTTTGAGAAAATTGCAAATAGTTTAAAGTGGCCTAAAGAGTTCTGGACTATGTTATTACAGAGTGTGCTAATTGGAAAGGCCAGGGAAATTTACACTCAGTTAAGTGTAGAGAATGCTTCCAATTATGACTATGTGAAAGAGGTAATTTTGAAGGGTTATGAATTGGTGCCTGAAGCTTACCGCCAGAAATTTCGTAACTGTGAAAAAGGTAGAGATCAGACATACGTTGAGTTTGGTCGAGCTAAGGAGCAGTTGTTTGATCGCTGGTGTATAGCCAAGAAAATAGGCAGGGATTTTGAAAGTTTGCGTCAGCTTGTGCTGGTAGAAGAGTTCAAGCGTTGTATTCATAATGATGTAAAGGTGTTCGTTGATGAGCAGAAGGCGAGTACACTTGAAGAGGCAGCCAGTTTAGCTGATGATTATTCCTTGACACATAAGGTTACATACACGGGTAAACCATTTAATTCATTTATACGTAGAAATACCCAGTCACATGCAACAGGTAGAGGTAGCTCTACACAGAAGAGTTCTACACCAGGCTCCAATGGTTCTACAGCTCATGGTTCACGTAGTTCAGATTGGAATGGTAGTCCTCGAAATAGGGTCACTTGTAATTTTTGCAAGCGGGTAGGTCACGTGATGAGTGAATGTTACAAGTTGAAAAGGATACGGGAAGCTCAGAATGAGTCTAAGCCCACAGGTCTTTGTGTTACAATGCACAAAACATTGCCGGAAGTTACATCAGCAGTTAAAAGCAGATCTGACTTAGCTGATATGGGATTGGATAAGATTCCCAAATGCTCTATGGATAGCTTCGCTCCGTTTATCAATTCTGGTTCAGTGTCGCTTAGAAGCGACATGTCTTGTGCTACCCCTATAAAGATATTAAGGGATACTGGGGCATCTCAGTCTCTGTTGTTGATGAATACTCTGCCCTTTTCTGAAGAGTCATACTCTGGGGTTCGTGCCCTTATTAGAGGTGTAGAGTCTAGTGACTTTGTCAGTGTTCCCCTTCATGATATTTATTTGTCATCAGATTTGATATCTGGACCTGTCAGGGTAGGCATTAAGTCTTCATTACCTTTTGAGGGTATTCATTTGTTGTTGGGAAATGACTTAGCGCATGATAAAGTTACTGTTGATCCCTTAATGGTTGATAAGCCTTCTCTGAATTCAGTCACAGAGCCAGTTGAAAGCGAGATAGCGGGTTTATATCCGTCCTGTGTTGTTACAAGAGCTATGTCTAGAAAAGTCAGTACGGACCAGGGTAGTACTGTTGATTTGAGTGAGACTTTTCTCAACAACATGTTGGATGAAGATTCTTCCAAAGTAGACAGCCAGCAGGAAGTAGATACTAATTTTGTTAGTGGTGATCAGTCATTTTGTAGGACTGAGTTGATTGCTGAACAACACAGTGATCCAAGTATTTCTTGCTTGTTTAATGATGCAGCTAAAGATGGTGAATCTTTACCTGACCCATGCTACTACTATGTCAAGTCTGGCATATTGATGCGGCAGTGGAGGCCTCCCGATGTTTCGTTGGAGGATGAATGGGCAATTAAGCATCAGGTAGTTGTGCCCAAGTCTTATCGTAAAGACATACTGACCATAGCGCATGAAACGCCGTTAGCAGGTCATTTAGGTGTTAATAAGACCTATCATAAGATTCTCAGTCATTTTTATTGGCCAGGAATAAGGAAAGATGTTACTGAATTTTGCAGGTCTTGTCATGCATGTCAGTTAGTGGGGAAACCTAACCAGACAATCCCCAAGGCAGCCTTGAGGCCTATTCCTGCAATTGGTGAGCCATTCAGTAGAATCTTAATAGATTGTGTTGGTCCGCTACCTAAGACAAAGTCTGGAAATCAGTATATGTTAACCATAATGTGTACTTCAACTCGTTTCCCTGAGGCAATTCCGCTAAGGAATATTACTGCCAAGACTGTAATTAGGGCTTTAGTTAAGTTCTTCACCATGTTTGGTCTGCCTAAGTCAGTACAGTCAGACCAGGGTTCAAATTTCATGTCTGGTGTGTTCCAACAAGTTATGCATGAGCTAGGTATTAGCCAGTATAAATCCTCAGCTTATCACCCACAAAGTCAAGGAGCACTAGAGAGATTCCATCAGACACTGAAAAGTATGATAAGAACTTACTGCTTTGAGACAGGGAAAGATTGGGACGAGGGTGTACCTTTGCTAATGTTTGCTGTAAGAGAGTCTGTACAAGAGTCACTTGGATTTAGTCCATTTGAGCTTGTGTTTGGCCATACTGTGCGTGGTCCACTACAGTTGTTCAAGTAAAAGTTTGTGTCTGGAGATAGTGACAATGTTAACCTATTACAGTATGTGTCAAGTTTTCGTACTAAGCTCAACAGAGTATGTGAGTTAGCCAGAGAGAATCTTACAGCTTCTCAGAAGAGTATGAAAACTAAGTATGACAAAGAGACAGTAAGACGCAGATTTAAAGTTGGTCAGAAAGTACTGGCCTTACTTCCAGTTAGTGGTAAGCCACTTGAAGCTCGTTATTTTGGACCTTATGTAGTAGACAAGAGGCTAAGTGATCTTAATTATATTATTTTCACTCCTGATCGGCGCAAATCTAGACAACTTTGTCACATTAACATGTTAAAGCCATATGTAGACAGAGATAGCACTGATCTCAATGTTGTACATCCTAGTGGAGTTGTTACCTCTAACTTATGCCCTGATTCAGCTGTTAGGGATGATCAAGATTTTGACTTAAGGTTCCGGTCAGCCAAACTCCAGAATTCAAGTATTCTTGTGAACATTGATTCTGTGTTGGGTCATCTGGAATATCAGCAACGCCAGCAGTTGAAGGATTTGGTTCGTCGATATGAACATTTGTTCCCTGATGTTCCAACCAGGACTGAATCCATCTACCATGATGTTGAAGTTGGAGATTCCAAGCCGATTAAACAGCACCCATACAGACTGAACCCAACTAAAACTGAATACTTGAGGAAAGAAGTTCAGTATTTACTGGAAAATGATCTGGTCGAGCCCAGTAACAGTAACTGGAGTTCACCTTGTATTCTTGTGCCAAAACCAGATGGGACGTACCGTATGTGTACAGACTATCGCAAAGTGAATGCCGTCACTAAAGCAGACAACTTTCCCATTCCAAGGATCGACGACTGTATTGATGCCGTGGGAAAGTCCAACGTTGTCTCCAAGTTTGACCTATTGAAAGGATTTTGGCAAGTACCGCTCACGCAGCGCGCTCGTGAGGTGTCAGCGTTTGCTACCCCAGATGGTTTATACCAGTACAAAGTCATGCCCTTTGGGATGAAGAGCAGCCCTGCCACCTTTCAACGACTTGTGAACAACGTTACGTCAGGCCTTAAAGGGTGTCGTGTTTACATCGACGATGTAATTATATTCAGTGACACTTGGGAGGAACATTTAAATATCATGGAGGCATTATTTGCGAGACTGTCCCAAGTCAATCTTACAGTAAATTTGGCCAAGTGTGAGTTTGGTTGTGCTTTTGTCACATATCTAGGGCATGTTGTCGGACAGGGTCAGGTAAAACCTGTCAATTCTAAAATCAGTGCTATCTCTTGTTTTCCAGTGCCAAGTTGTAAGAGAGAGTTAAAGCGTTTCTTGGGCATGGCAGGTTATTATCGAAAGTTCTGTAGGAACTTTTCATTTGTTAGTGAGCCACTAACTCAGCTGTTAAAGAAAGGTGCTAAATTCTTGTGGTCCATTGAGTGTCAGAGATCTTTTGATAGATTAAAGGCCATGCTAAGCAGCGGCCCCATACTTGTAGCACCTGATTTTAATTTACCATTTAAGCTAGCTGTTGATGCTAGTGATATATCTGCTGGGGACGTTTTGTTACAAGAAAATGAAACAGATCACGTTGATCACCCTGTATGTTTTTTCTCTCGCAAATTTGACAAGTGCCAGAGAAATTATTCGACAATAGAAAAGGAATGTCTGTCCTTGATTCTAGCGTTACAGCATTTTGAAGTATATGTGACTTCGTCAAGTTACCCCATTGTTGTGTATACAGATCACAATCCCTTAACTTTCTTGCACAAACTAAAAGGTAAAAACCGAAGATTGTTACGGTGGAGTTTGCTTTTGCAAGAATTTAATCTAGAGATTAGACACATAAAAGGGAAAGATAATGTGATTGCTGATTGTTTGTCACGTGTCTAGTTGGTTTTCTGCAGCTTTGTTTTTATAGACTGTGGTAAACGTTATTATTATTCATAATTATGAATATGTTAAAGAAAGTTTTATACAAAACTTTCTTTCCCTGAAGGGTGGGGGTGTTATGTATGACTATTTAACGTCTTCATGTACTGTTAGTCTGCGGACCTTTGTGTTATATGTTATAAGCATAACAGGCCCTGTTATATATGTACAGTGCGGACCTGGCCGAAAGCACCTTGTTCAATGCTCTGTTTATTTAACTGGATGTTCATTGGCTGTTAATTCTGTGTCTAAGAATAGTTGAATCCACCTGGCACGTATATAAGCCGTGTTTTCTGTGCAGAGTGGAGGTATTTTTGCTGCATCCACTGGGAGCCAGGAGAGTGTGCGACGCTCTCGTATCGAGTCCATTTTGTTTATATGAGCTGGTGATGCCAGTTTCATTTGGGAGGACAGATTTTTATGCCGGCACCGTTTGTGTACCACAGTAGTACTGAAGTCTGGTTTATGTGAATTTCTGCGGAAGTCACGTTTATTGGTGTTCGGATCTTTATTATGATTATACAGTGTGGACTGTGTAATTTGTTTAACACGCTGACCTCACCTGACCGACAAGGTCGTCAAGGACTCTAAACTGAAGTTTTCAGTTTTGTAAAGGACGTTCGTTCTGCCACAAGGTGACATTACTCTACGTCTCTGAACGGCTCGTTTGTGAGCTTCTGCGGGAGCTGTGACTGATCTGAAGTGGATTATACCTCCATGCCTGTATTTACCCTGTGTTGTGCTCTGCGGGTGTGACGTCATTCAAAGGCTTGACTGTTCCAGTTCTGTGTAACCTGTGTACTGTGTTCGTGTTCGCTAACCTGGCGAAGTACCTGTCTAGGACAATTTGTGAATTGTGTGTTTATCCCATGGTCTTTACGTTGGATTTCCTGGAATACATTTCTTGGGATGCAAAGGTGAACTGGAAACTTGTAAAGACCGGTAATACTGATGTGTATGTTTTTTTATGTTGTTGCTGTTGAACTGTCTGTAAAACTGTACGTCTCATTTTATATATAAAACATTGTTTACATTGTAATATTGAGTCACTGAGTCTGTTTTCTGTTGCTGTTTTCAATACCGTAACAATGTCAACGTACTGCCTTGGCCAGCACGATCGCCAGACATGAATCCCTTAGAGCATCTGTGGGATCATCTTGATCGACGTCTGAGACAACGCGTCCCTCCCCCACAAAACAGGCAACAGTTCGAACAGGCTTTATTTGAGGAGTGGGACAGAATTCCTGCTGACGTCATCCGGCGGCTGACGACTTCCATGAGGAGGCGTATTTTGGCTTTAATTGATGCAATGGGTGCTCACACACGCTACTAACGATCTGTCTTATGACATGATAGGACATTAGGTACACCTTTTTAAGGGAGTCCCTTTACTTGCATTTGTGTATTTTTTTTCAGATTTACCCCATGCCTTCTTTACTCGGCCTGACAGCAAGTGTAATATCCATATGGCTTTGAATTTTTGAACAGAACTTGCAAAATGGTTCATTGCAATATAATGCTTATCATGTTGATACTGTCTGTCTTTCTTTCTTTCTCTTTCTTGTGTCGGGGCCTCCGTGGCTCAGTCGGTTAAAGCGCTAGCGCAGCGTAATGACCCAGGAGTCTCTCACCAATGCGGTCGATGTGAGTTCAAGTCCAGCTCATGCTGGCTTCCTCTCCGGCCGTACGTGAGAAGGTCTGCCAGCAACCTGCGGATGGTCGTGGGTTTCCCCCGGGCTCTGCCCGGTTTCCACCCACCATAATGCTGGCCGCCGTCCTATAAGTGAAGTAAATATTCTTGAGTACGGTGTAAAACACCAATCGAAAAAAGAACAAAAAAAAAATCTTTCTTGTGGTGCTGAACAAGGTTATACGTTTGTTTTGCCCGGTAGTTTATAACATCGTAAATATCTGATCAATAACCTTACCCCCAAACTTTGTTTAAACTTACAGGTAGACAATCATTTTTGACGGATATAAATAGACCTTAGTGTCCAGCTTGCATGGCCAGAAGATATATAACTCTGTTATACATTCAAAACAATACCTTCAACCAAATGTCATAACATTCAGCTTGTTTCGCAAATGTTGTCATTCTTGATAGTGTTTACGACTAACTACAAGAAGCCGATGTTTTGTTCCCGACGATCATGAAACAGTCTTGATATGTCAACAACAATAACAAGTGGAAATAAATAAACTGACTATACATTGTTAGACCCGGGTAGGGTACTTGACACAACGTAACTGAAAACATTCTGGTAATCCACGTGACAAACCTGCCCAAAAAGTGATTGACTTCTGATGGTATTCTTGTGTAGCTTCTAACGGAATCCCTGCGTGCAACCTGTATAACTATAATCGAGGATTTCCAATATAACCTTTATACAATAAAGCGTTATCTAACTCCAACCAGTTTTAACTTATTGTCTGTTGATTTAGTTATTTATTTCATTGATGTTTAATACCGTGCTCAATTTTACCTATATTTCACCTATACGACGGTGACCAGGTTTCAGGAGCTTAAGAAAACACTTTTCTTACAGAACAATCTTTTGGAAGCAAACCCTATCTTACACATGCTCTTATATGTACGTGGTCCTGTTGGTTGTTTTCCAATCTTGTTAAGTTACATAAGAAAGCGTAAAATGAAGGCCACCTTCTTTACAAGATAAAAAATACTGCAACTAAAGGTGACGTATAAACAATACACGTTATGTCTTGTCTGTACGACGATTCGTGCCGTGCCTTAGTGTTATCAGTGTAGTCTTTCCGTTCACGAAATAGGAATGAGGATCTCTGACTGGTTAATGGATTCAAGTTCAAACGTATAAATCAAACTTGACCTCAAAGTGACCTCTTTCTTCTGGTTTATCTGAAAGCAATGATGGTTGTGACTTGTAGACGTTTGCTGACCGTTACGGTTCTTCTGTGCAACCGGGGTCTGGTTCGAGTTGCCGCCATTTTGCATTCGTCATTTAGAGAGCGGGGGAACGATCAGTGTACATAACAGGGAAATCCCGAGAAAGTTGTAAGTTTGATTATTTCAAAAGTGGTTTTACTGCAATGGAAAAAAAGCAATTGTGGAGAAACACAACGACTTCAGAAAAGAAGTGATGGCGACCAGCATGAATCGGTTGGTGGGTTGCTGCACGAACCGCCTTGCTTTCTAGCAGAATTATGCATTAATTTTAAAACATTGTCCGTTTCAATTACCATTGCTCTTCGGATTTTGTATCATCTTCTATTTACACAGTTAACGTTTTATAACAAACATGTCCCACAGGTCTCATAAAGATATTGTGAGTCGCGCAGTGTTAAGATGTGCGTCTGGAACCACGAGGCACTCGAGGTCCGAGTTCAATACCACTGTGACCTGCACGCTTATATATTTTAATACTGCGACGTTTATCATGCCTTTCTTCCCCGTGTAATATCACTTCCTACTGTTTTTCGCTGAGTAAAATTAAGACATATTTCTGAGTGAAAAATGAATGAAAAACAGAATGTACTGAAATCAAATGTAGTTAACCAAAATATCCACTTCCGCTAGGGACAGTGTAACAGATGGCTCATTTCTTTGTGAGTGAGGGTAAACGTTTATGGTTGGCATATTCAAACACGTTTATGCGCATGTAGCTTGGTGAAATCTCGCTAACAAGCGGTCACCATCGCCGTTGACCGTTCTTACATACATCTTGTGTATCTTCCACCAATATTACGATAAAACATTTAAATAACACGTGACAAGCTGGTCAGAAATTTGTGGAAGGTCTGTGGTTTATCCCAATTACCTCGGTTTCCTCCGCCAATAAAGCTGATCGCCAATTCTCGAATACCTCGTTATAGGTATAAGCGAAGGTATGCATAAAGCTTGCATTAATTCTAAAATTTAAGTTTTGCTTGTAAAATGACTCCCTTTTAATCTTTTAAAGCCATTTCTCACCTGCGGATGGTCGTGGGTTTCCCCCGGATTCTGCCCTGTTTCCTCCCACCATAATACTAGCCGCAGTCGTATAAGTGAGATATTTTTGAGTATGGCGTAAAACAACAATCAGATAAATAAATGAATAAATAAATAAATAAATAAATAACAAAAATAATAAATAAATACATAAAACCATTTCCAATCACGGATTTAATCATTCCTTTGTCTTGTCACAAAGATAATTTGAAGTCTCTTACGTATGGTTTACTAACTTATAATTCTTCACCACAGGTATGGAGTGACGCTCTGGCTGACGGTGCTCAAGAAACAGCCTACAAGTGTAATATAGAGTACACTGAAGTTGGTGTCAATATGGCTGCTCAGTCGTGTAAGTGAAAATCTTGATGCTCTTAAATGTTTCTTCTTAAAATTTAGGCAAAAAAATCCTTGAGATAAAATCCTTAAGATTTGGTTTTTCACTTTCAGTGTTTCAGTATACACGACACGCAATATGCTGAACTTTGATACCTTTGCCAAAGATACATTATTTGGATTTGATGTTTGCCATATCTGGAGCCAATCTGTGCTGCTTTTCGTTTGCAGATTTCTACAACGAGGTTAAGGCTATCAAAGGCTGGTACGAGAAAAAGTCGTTTTACGAGTACTCCACCAATGCATGCCAGTTTGGTCTCACCTGTAAACACTACCAGCAGGTAAGGTCACCGGAGACTTTCATCGGAATAAACCACCCCGACTTGTCGCTCAGAACACTGTGGTTCTTTGGCTCATTAGTTACATATTTTTAATTTTGTTTGATTTTATGCACCGTGTCCCAGCTGCTACGTCTGATCACGTCGTGGCCCGTTCAAAAAGCCATGCTTCATTCCCCTCGGGTACAACGTTAAACACCAAGCACTCACTCACTGACTCATTTCTCTCGGCGAGCAAATCATCTTGATGACATTTCATTGCGAATACATAACAAGAAAAAGTGTTATGCAAAGCTTAAAGAAATCGTTTTCCTTTACGCCAGCGTTTGGTCTGTGAAAGTACACGGTTTGCTGTTGATTTATGGTGTTTGAGATAATAATTACTTCACCAGGTACGGTAAGGCAAGGAATCGGCTACAGAGAGGTGCGAAAAGTGCAAATTTTAATATCACAATTCCATAAATTTCCAAATCAGATGTATTGGTCGAAGCTCCCATATATGTTACATGGCCATTGAAGAGATGGTTGCTTAGTAATCCGCCAAAATGCACTCTCGATCAAAAACGTCAGTGTTTGGCTGAACTGAGGCACTATGTTTTTAAACTTGTTCATGAAGATCGACGTTAACCAGAAGTATTTTTTTCTGAAACTTTCACGTGTTTGTTTCTCTGTGTTGTCAAAAATTCGTTTTGGTTATGTCTTCACATGTAAAACATATATATCATAATGTGATCAGTTTTGGCATTTTTGAACATTTAGGCGGGCTTAAAATCCGTATTTCAATCCACAGAATTAATAATCATTAAGATACGCTAACACGTAGCAACTAGGGTCATCGGTTTCCCTCCGGGCTCTGTCCAGTTTCCACCCACCATAATGCTGGCCACCAAAGGTGGCATAGGTGAAGGTGAAGGTATAGGTGAAATATTCATGTGTGCAGCGTAAAACACCAAGCTAATAAATGGATAAATAAATACCACGCACGCTTGTCATACAACAGGAAAATTCTCCCAACCTCTGCCCGACTCCCTCCCTCCATAGTGCCGCATGGCCGCCGTCGTATAAGTGAAATATTCTTGAGTACGGCGTAAATCACCGATCAAATAAATATATAAATACAATAGGAAAAGGGGAGTAAAACAGAACTGAAAAAATGGCCTTATAGGATGGCGTCAGCAGCTGTCAGTCACAGTAATAGTTAATTTGATGACCTGACGTGTGCACTTGTGGTTCCAGGTTTTGGGACCTTGTCGGACCCGGTTATAAATCGTTAAGTATATTGAAGGTGTGATAGAATAGATTTTACATTCCAGCATGTCAATCTACCAAAATGACATGTTCGATAATAGTTCAATTTATGTGCGGTCGCTGCGAGTTCAAGCCCAGCTCATGCTGGCTCCATCTCCGGCCGTACATCGGAAGGTCTGTCACCAACCTGCGGATGGTCGTGGGTGTCCACCGGGCCCTGTTCGGTTTCCACCCACCATAATGCTGGCCGCCGTCGTATAAGTGAAATATTCTTGAGTACGGCGTAAAACACCATTCAAATAAATAAATAAAATAAATCAATTAAAGCGATGTTATTGTCGCTTTCAACTGGCCATCGACCCTTTCGATTTTCATTGGCCATTGAGGATACAGCGCCTTCGGAGTTTTGTCAGGTGTTGAATAGAGGGCTTTCATTTGCTTCACTGGGCCGCCTCGATTCCTCCACTCCTAAAGTATACTATCCAAAAAAAGAAACGCATAGGTGTTTTGTTTTATTTTAAAATGAAATAAATACATTTTGTCTTCATTTCATGAGCAAAATGTGTTTTAATATTGTTAATAGTCACAGTTAGCACACATTTTATTCCTCAAAACATTTCTTGGTTGAAAATGTTGAGTTTGGAAGAAATAAAAAATACAGCACCACACTGCATCACGTGCAGTCTTACACGCCGAACTTACGCATGGAAAGCATGCAGTGTGTGACTATAAAACCGCAACTTCGGGCCAGAAATCGGCGTCTTTCAAGTGGTGTTTTCAAGCTGATTCAACATGCCACGTCTTGACACTGTCACAAAAAATATTGCCATTGGAAGACTTCAAGCTGGAGAGTCCCAATCGTCCATTTCTAGGCGTCTACACGTCAGCCAGAGCACGATTTCACGGCTTGCTGCCCGCTACAACAATACTGGGACAACAAATGACCGTCGGCGTTCAGGTCGACCACGTGTCACTACAGCAGCCCAAGATCGCTACATAAGGGTCCTCCATTTGCGTGACCGTAGTGCTACAACTGAAAGCACAGCAGCCAGCATACCGGGACTGAGGAGGATATCAGGTCAGACAGTGCGGAACAGGCTGAGGGAACATGGACTGAGAGCCAGGAGGCCCTATGTTGGGATCGTGCTGCGTCCTCACCATGGCGCCAATCGCCTCCGATGGTGTAACAACGTGACTGCGTGGAATCTACGCAACTGGCGACGCATTTGGTTCAGTGATGAGTCCAGATTCCTATTGGAGAGACGTGATGGTAGAAACCGGGTTTACAGACGTGCTCACGAACGTTATGCCCCTAACTGCGTACGCCAAGTGGACAGATTTGGTGGAGGGAGTGTGATGATGTGGGCAGCAATATCGTATACTGGTCGTACGAATCTTGTCCACGTTCAGGGAAATCTTAAGGCCGTACGCTACCGAGACACCATCCTGCAGCCACACCTCTTACCTGTCATTGACGTTCAGCGGGAGTTGTTCCAGCAGGACAACGCCAGACCGCACACGGCACGTGTCACAAGGGACTTCCTCGCCGAAAACAATGTAAATGTGCTACCCTGGCCGTCCCGTTCCCCAGATCTTAACCCAATTGAGCATCTGTGGGATAAACTTGATCGACGTCTACGCCAACGTCAACCTCAACCCCAAACGCTTCAAGAGCAAGTTGCATGTTTGCAGGAGGAGTGGCAGAACATTCCCCAGGCCTCTATCCAGCGTCTCATCCAGTCCATGACAATGCGTGTCAGAACTGTTAATCGTGCCCGTGGTGGTCACAACAGATACTGACATTCCACTCAAGTGGGAGACTCATTGTGAGTGTCTTACCTCAAGTTGATGGCCTTGTTGTCTAGATATGGACCCTTCCTTAATCTGTGTAAAAAAATATTTGCAGAATAGCAATTCGTATTTAGTTATGCATAATTGAAAAGACTGCATCACCTCCGCAAAAAATCCGGGTTATGTGTTTCTTTTCTTGGATAGTATACATTTAAAGCAGCAATCATATAAGTAATGAATGGACACTTAATTCTGGTTCGCATCAGATTGTAACGGCGGAGGAGACGATTATGCGATGTGGAATTACGTTTTGTCCTATGATAAGCACCAATGTTGTGGTAGACGTTTGCAGTTACAGACCAGCATATGTAGATTACACCAGCAATGGTGCTTCAGAACACTGCTGCATACGTATGAAAACCAGCGTATGTAGGTTACAACAGCAATGGTGCTTTAGAACACTGTTGCATACGTATAAAAACCAGCGTATGTAGGTTACAACAGCAATGGTGCTTCAGAACACTGCTGTATATTTATGGAAACCAGCGTATGTAGGTTACAACAGCAATGGTGCTTCAGAACACTGCTGCATACGTATGAAAGCCAACGTATGTAGGTTACAACAGCAATGGTGCTTCAGAACACTGCTGCATACGTATGAAAGCCAACGTATGTAGATTACAACAGCAATGGTGCTTCAGAACACTGCTGCATACGTATGAAAGGCAACGTATGTAGATAAAACCAGCAATGGTGCTTTAGAACACTGCTGCATACGTATGAAAACCAGCGTATGTAGATTACAACAGCAATGGTGCTTCAGAACACTGCTGCATACGTATGAAAACCAGCGTATGTAGATTACAACAGCAATGGTGCTTCAGAACACTGCTGCATACGTATGAAAACCAGCGTATGTAGGTTACAACAGCAATGGTGCTTCAGAACACTGCTGCATACGTATGAAAAACAGCGTATGTAGGTTACAACAGCAGTGGTGCTTCAGAACACTGCTGCATACGTATGAAAGCCAACGTATGTAAGTTACAACAGCAATGGTGCTTCAGAACACTGCTTCATACGTATGAAAGCCAACGTATGTAGATTACAACAGCAATGGCGCTTCAGAACACTGCTGCATACGTATGAAAGCCAACGTATGTAGATTACACCAGCAATGGTGCTTCAGAACACTGCTGCATATGTATGAAAACCAGCGTATGTAGGTTACAACAGCAATGGTGCTTCAGAACACTGCTGCATACGTATGAAAACCAGCGCATGTAGATTACACCAGCAATGGTGCTTCAGAACACTGCTGCATACGTATGGAAACCAACGTATGTAGTTTACAACAGCAATGGTGCTTCAGAACACTGCTGCATACGTATGAAAACCAGCGTATGTAGGTTACAACAGCAATGGTGCTTTAGAACACTGTTGCATACGTATAAAAACCAGCGTATGTAGGTTACAACAGCAATGGTGCTTCAGAACACTGCTGTATATTTATGGAAACCAGCGTATGTAGGTTACAACAGCAATGGTGCTCAGAACACTGCTGCATACGTATGAAAGCCAACGTATGTAGGTTACAACAGCAATGGTGCTTCAGAACACTGCTGCATACGTATGAAAGCCAACGTATGTAGATTACAACAGCAATGGTGCTTCAGAACACTGCTGCATACGTATGAAAGGCAACGTATGTAGATAAAACCAGCAATGGTGCTTCAGAACACTGCTGCATACGTATGAAAACCAGCGTATGTAGATTACAACAGCAATGGTGCTTCAGAACACTGCTGCATACGTATGAAAACCAGCGTATGTAGATTACAACAGCAATGGTGCTTCAGAACACTGCTGCATACGTATGAAAACCAGCGTATGTAGGTTACAACAGCAATGGTGCTTCAGAACACTGCTGCATACGTATGAAAACCAGCGTATGTAGGTTACAACAGCAGTGGTGCTTCAGAACACTGCTGCATACGTATGAAAGCCAACGTATGTAAGTTACACCAGCAATGGTGCTTCAGAACACTGCTGCATACGTATGAAAGCCAACGTATGTAGATTACAACAGCAATGGCGCTTCAGAACACTGCTGCATACGTATGAAAGCCAACGTATGTAGATTACACCAGCAATGGTGCTTCAGAACACTGCTGCATATGTATGAAAACCAGCGTATGTAGGTTACAACAGCAATGGCGCTTCAGAACACTGCTGCATACGTATGAAAGCCAGCGCATGTAGATTACACCAGCAATGGTGCTTCAGAACACTGCTGCATACGTATGAAACCAACGTATGTAGTTTACAACAGCAATGGTGCTTCAGAACACTGCTGCATACGTATGAAAGCCAGCGTATGTAGATCACAACAACAATGGTGCTTCAGAACAACTTCGTTGGTCCAAGTATACAAATTCAAAACCTTAATATGTAAAAGTAAACGCCCTATTAATTAAATTATTCTTTAAAATTGTTCGTGGGCCAGCTAAACAAAATTTGGTAACCATTACTGGTAAATCTTAATGTTCTTGCTTTTAGCTGGCTAGATTATTAATCTAGTAATTGTTGTTCCCGTGTATAAAGGCTGGGTTTTTCGGAAATTACATACTATAGGCCTTTTATGTCTTAATTTTCCTTAGGATTTCCAAAGGTGTCCCCTATAGATTTGGACGACCCTGCCTAAACTGCCCAGAAGAACGCACATGTTTAAACGGCCTTTGTCGTGGTACCAACTACCGATTTGAAAATGTATAAATTGCCACAAAAGTTAAAGGCGATGCAATGCATGTTTTTAGATTTGAAACTGAAAGGTATCAGTGATGATGACTGCAGCATTTTTATTTTATTTATGTTCGTGTGTGTTAATGGTATATGTAAACAAAGCGAGAAAATCTGGACAATCTCGGAACATCGTGGCGCCAGCGTCGCTTTGGTTTAATCGTGGAACATCGTGACGTCAGCGTCGCCTTGGTCCATCATAAGGCCGCTAATCACAACACTTTTACATCTTATAAAACATAAAGTACGGGCAGCACAAATTACCTTACACAGAAAAAGCCATGTGACAAATTTTTTTGTGACATTCAAGGTATTAGAAGTAGGAACCTAGAATATATATATATATATATATATATATATATATATATATATATATATATATATATATATATATATATATGCTCTTGGAATTACAGTTGTCACGTATACACATGTGTAGCGAAAAACTTTTTGCTACGATTTTTAAGCCGCCCCCACCGAGAAAAAAACAAAACTAATCCCAGAAAACACTGTATCCGCAAGCTTGTGCCAGGTATCTTAAAAATTGCAAGGTGTTGTGGACTATAGGTGGCATTAAACAAACAGATTTCCAATATATTGTAAAGTCTCCTCATAAGTACACAGCATTCTCACACACACCCTCATACACGATCAAATTCTCAACACACCTTCTCATACACTGACTGCATTCTCAACACACCATCTCATGAACGGATTGCATTCTCAAAACATTTCCTCATACATTGTCTGCATTCTCAACACAACACCTCATACACTCACGGCTCAGTTTTTTTAGTGCGCTAGCGCAGCGTAATGACCAAGGAACATCTCATCAATGCCGTCGCTGTGCCGTCCGGCTCATGCTGGCTTCCTCTCCGGCCGTACGTGGGGAGGTCTGTCAGCAACCTGCGAATGTTCGTGGGTTCTTATATATATTATATATATATATTATAATATATATATATTAGGAACCTTATATATATATATATATATATGCTCTTGGAATTACCAGTTGTCACGTATACACATGTGTGGCGAAAAACATTCACAACATACATGTGCAGGGATAACATTTTCAACACACCTCCTCATACAAATGCAGGAACAAAATTCTGAACACATACACCAACATTCTCAACATACCTCCTCATACATGCGCAGGGATAACATTCTCAACACTATTCCTCAAGCACGGTCAACATTCTCAACATTCCTCCTTATACATGTGCCTTAACAATATTCTAAACACATACACGGCCAACATTCTGAACACATCTCATACACGGCCAACTTTCTCAACACACTTCCTCATACATGCACAGGGACAACATTCTGGACACGCCTCATACACGGTCAACATTCTCAACACACTTCCTCATACATGCACAAGGACAACATTCTGGACACGCCTCATACACGGTCAACATTCTCAACACACCTCCTCATACATGCACAGGGACAACATTCTGAACACATCTCATACACGGTCAACATTCTGAACACACCTCCTCATACATGCACAGGGATAACATTCTGAACACATCTGATACACCGCCAACATTCTCAGCACACTTCCTCATACATGTGCAGGGACAACATTCTCAACACACCTCCTCATACACGGCCAACATTCTCAACACACCTCCTCACACATGCACAGGGACAACATTCTGAACACATCTCATAAACGGCCAACATTCTCAACACACTTCCTCATACATGTCTGTGTAGCTTAGCGTAAATATAAGTACAATATTGAAGACTTGGCTAAAAGTTCATTATGGTATAAGGTCTTACTTCAGTTTGAACAACCGGGCCCTGAACAAACACAACATGTACTAACACAATCATTCTGCGAGATGTTTATGAGATGTGTTCAGAATGTTGTCCCTGCACATGTATGAGGAAGTGTGTTGAGAATGTTGGCCGTTTATGAGATGTGTTCAGAATGTTGTCCCTGTGCATGTGTGAGGAGGTGTGTTGAGAATGTTGGCCGTTTATGAGATGTGTTCAGAATGTTGTCCCTGTGCATGTGTGAGGAGGTGTGTTGAGAATGTTGGCCGTTTATGAGATGTGTTGATAATGTTGTCCCTGTGCACGTGTGAGGAGGTGTGTTGAGAATGTTGGCCGTTTATGAGATGTGTTGATAATGTTGTCCCTGTGCACGTGTGAGGTGTGTTGAGAATGTTGGCCGTTTATGAGATGTGTTCAGAATGTTGTCCCTGTGCACGTGTGAGGAGGTGTGTTGAGAATGTTGGCCGTTTATGAGATGTGTTCAGAATGTTGTCCCTGTGCATGTATGAGGAAGTGTGTTGAGAATGTTGACGGTGTATGAGATGTGTTCAGAATGTTGTCCCTGCACATGTATGAGGAAGTGTGTTGAGAATGTTGGCCGTTTATGAGATGTGTTCAGAATGTTGTCCCTGTGCATGTATGAGGAAGTGTGTTGAGAATGTTGGCCTTGTATGAGATGTGTTGAGAATGTTGTCCCTGCACATGTATGAGGAGGTGTGTTGAGAATGTTGGCCGTTTATGAGATGTGTTCAGAATGTTGTCCCTGTGCATGTGTGAGGAGGTGTTTTGAGAATATTGGCCGTTTATGAGATGTGTTCAGAATGTTGTCCCTGTGCATGTATGAGGACGTGTGTTGAGAATGTTGGCCGTTTATAAGATGTGTTCAGAATGTTGTCCCTGTGCATGTATGAGGAAGTGTGTTGAGAACGTTGGCCGTTTATGAGATGTGTTCAGAATGTCCCTGTGCATGTGTGAGGAGGTGTGTTGAGAATGTTGGCCGTTTATGAGATGTGTTCAGAATGTTGTCCTTGTGCATGTGTGAGGAGGTGTGTTGAGAATGTTGGCCGTTTATGAGATGTGTTGATAATGTTGTCCCTGTGCACGTGTGAGGAGGTGTGTTGAGAATGTTGGCCGTTTATGAGATGTGTTGATAATGTTGTCCCTGTGCACGTGTGAGGAGGTGTGTTGAGAATGTTGGCCGTTTATGAGATGTGTTCAGAATGTTGTCCCTGTGCATGTATGAGGAAGTGTGTTGAGAATGTTGACGGTGTATGAGATGTGTTCAGAATGTTGTCCCTGCACATGTATGAGGAAGTGTGTTGAGAATGTTGGCCGTTTATGAGATGTGTTCAGAATGTTGTCCCTGTGCATGTATGAGGAAGTGTGTTGAGAATGTTGGCCGTGTATGAGATGTGTTGAGAATGTTGTCCCTGCACATGTATGAGGAGGTGTGTTGAGAATGTTGGCCGTTTATGAGATGTGTTCAGAATGTTGTCCCTGTGCATGTGTGAGGAGGTGTTTTGAGAATATTGGCCGTTTATGAGATGTGTTCAGAATGTTGTCCCTGTGCATGTATGAGGAGGTGTGTTGAGAATGTTGGCCGTTTATAAGATGTGTTCAGAATGTTGTCCCTGTGCATGTATGAGGAAGTGTGTTGAGAACGTTGGCCGTTTATGAGATGTGTTCAGAATGTTGTCCCTGTGCATGTGTGAGGAGGTGTGTTGAGAATGCTGACCGTGTATGAGATATGTTCAGAATGTTGTTCCCGCACATGTATGAGAAGGTGTGTTGAGAATGATGGCCTCGACTGAATTAACGCAGCCTTTCACGACTGAAGAAACAACACAGCCTTCCACGACGGCGGAAACAGAGCAACTTCCCACTTCAGAGAAAGCAACACACCTTTGCACGACAGAGAAAACGACTGAGTTCCCCACGTCGGCGGAAATAATACAGCTTCCCACAACAGAGGAAACAATGGAGGTTCTCACAATGACAGTCAACACAGCCTTCCATGACAGAGGAAACAACGCAGGTTCCCACGACCGAGAAAAAATCACACCTTCCCACGTCGGTAGAAACAACACACCCTCCCACAACAGAGAATACAACGGAAGCTCCGACACAACGACAGAATCAACACAGCCTTCCACGACAGAAGGAACT
Organism: Liolophura sinensis; assembly: GCF_032854445.1. Classification (NCBI taxonomy): domain Eukaryota; kingdom Metazoa; phylum Mollusca; class Polyplacophora; order Chitonida; family Chitonidae; genus Liolophura; species Liolophura sinensis. The sequence goes on along the minus strand of NC_088303.1, from coordinate 1,317,715 downwards.
ACACAGGATCCCACGACAGAGGAATCAACACAGCTTTTCACGTAGGCAGGAACAACACAGCTTCCCACAACAGTGGAAACGACGGAGGTTCCCACAACGACAGAATCAACATAGCCTTCAACGACAGAAGGAACTACACAGGATCCCACGACAGAGGAATCAACACAGCTTTTCACGTCGGCAGGAACAACACAGCTTCCCACAACAGTGGAAACGACGGAGGTTCCCACAACGACAGAATCAACATAGCCTTCAACGACAGAAGAAACAACACAGGATCCCACGACCGAGGAATCAACACAGCTTTTCACGTCGGCAGAAACAACGCAGCTTCCCACTACAAAGAAAACAACACAGCTTTGCACGAGAGAGAAAGCAACCAAGTTTCCCACGCCGGCGGGAACAACAGAGCTTCCCACAACAGAGAAAACAACGGGAGTTTTCACAACGAGTCAACACAGCCTTTCACGCCAGAAGAAACAACGCAGCTTCCCACGTCGGCGGAAAGAACACAGCTTCCCACAACAGAGAAAACAACTCCGCTTCGCACGGCAGAGAAAACAAAGGAGTTTCCCACGATTGCGCAAACAACGCAGCCTCCAATCACAGACAAAGTAACCGATTTTCCCACAACGGTGGAAACAACACATCTTTCCACAACTGGCACAACAGGCGCTTTCATGACGCCGGAAAAAACTGAGGCTGTCACGATAACAGAAATTTGCTTAAAGCAACGACAAAAGAAGAAAAAGAGGCTCCGCCGACGACGGAAACAACGGAGGCTCGCACATGAGCAGTGACAGTAGAATTTTGCGTGACAAAAAACCACGAAAGAAATAACGTTGGATTCAATGACGGCGGGGTCAACAGAGACTCCGATCATCACGGGCTCACCTCCAAACCATGCACACACTACTCATCGAAGGAAGTAGTACAGAATTGTGAATGTCCGATTGGGGAGGAGGTTGGGGAGGAGGGCGTGTTTCATTGAGTCCGCACTCCTGCACGCCGCCCAAACGGACCAATGGTTGAGCTCCATTTCGTTCGTGCCAAAACTGACCAGTGGGTGAGCTCCATTTTGTTGGCGCCAGAACTGATGTCACGCGGAAAAGCAGCTCCTTCAGCTCCATGTCGCGCCAAAACGGACCCATGGGTGAGTTCCATTCCGCACCAAAACGTCGGCTGAGTTGGGTTGAGCAGGCCCTTCAGCTCCATTTTGCACAAAAACTGATGTAACACGCGAGAGCACCTCCTTCAGTGTAGAGGCAATGGTACGGAATCCCTGACATTTGTCAAATCATGAAGAGCAGCTCCTTCAGCTCCACTTCACGCCAAAGCTGACCAATGGGTGAACTAAATTTTGCGCCAAAACTGAACGTCAGCTTGTAAAGTTGGGCTGAGCAGGTCTTTTAGCTCCATTTCGCGCCAAAACTGACCATTGGGTGACCGTGCGGTTTTGGCGCCTGAATTTCGTTTACGTGCGAGTTGACAGGATAAAAAGAAGGTGTGTGAAGAGAGTGAAGCTACTCCGGCTATCCTACCTGCCTCGTCAACACCAGACCACGTTCACATGATAAGCTATTCTATAAGACAATCCAGATCCTAGAGACCACATGAAGAAATTCGTCCCGCAAAAATATTACAGAGGAATATGCCTGTTGTCAAATCGATGTCAGCGATAGTGTATTCGTTGGATTTGTGTCATTTACAGCTTTCTAGATAGCCTAGGTGTTTTTGCAGAACTCATGTGATGTTCTTTGTCCAACATAAAGCTAGACCGAAAGGCCGTCGGCTAAGACTAGCATATTTATCACACGATAATACAGTATAAACGCATGCCGTATTTCGTACAGAAACTTTCAGGAGGAATAACTCTGGGCCGCTTGTTGACACGGCTACAGTCGGAGAACAGCCTTTAAACGGATTTATGAAAAATTGACTAAAATAATAATTACTGGGACATCACTGATAGCGCTTTAGAGCTAATCTAAGCCCACTTGCCATCATGCTCGCTAGGTCACCACCCGCCACTATTTGCTTCTGCACCTACATGAAAAAGTATGACTGCCGATATCAACAGATAAATGTGTGACATGACAACTTATTATATCAGACAATCTAGAAGCTAGAGACCACAGTCGCTGTGAGTTCAAGTGAAGCTCATGCTGGCTTCCTCTCCAGCCGTACATGGGAAGGTCTGCCAGCAACCTACCGATGGTCGTGGGTTCCACCCCCCTCAATGCTGGCTGCCGTCGTATAAGTGAAATATTCTTGAGTACGGCGTAAAACACCAATCAAATAAATAAATAAATAAATAGCTAGAGACCAGGGTGGGTGAAGAAATTCGTCTGGCAAAAAAAATATTACATAGGACAATGCCTGTTGTCAATCGATGTCAGCGATAGTGTATTCGTTGGATATGTGTCATTTTCAGCTGTCGGGTCTCGTACTATGAATGGTCCAATTTTCGATACTTGAGATTTACTGGTGAACTGCTTGCGCAGTGGCGCAGTGATTGTTACATAACCGTATGCTTCCAAGTTATAAGCTTTTTTTCTTTACCTATATGTTACCTAACACGTTTCTGCGGTGATATTCTGAATTGTGATCAGGGACGCCAGCTGACACACTGCGCGCAGGGTGTCGGTGTCATCACATGCCCCAGACCTTTTACACCCAGTCACCGTGCTATCCGACCGTACCATTCCCCTACTGTAGTTTTACTATAGTATAGCTATACAATATTATAGTTATACTCTACCATTGTTATACTCTACGATACTATGGTTATACTATACTATAGTTATCCTGTACTATACCAAACGATACTCTACTCTACTCTATATACTTAGGCTACTATTCGACACGGTTCTTTGTTACAAAGACCCGCTTTTTCCACTACCACCACCACCGCAAACGAAACCAGCTCCAGCTCGAATGCAGCAAGTCTAGAGACGGAGGAGTCTATCAAGGAAAACTGGAAGATCCCGGCAAGCCAGTTCCAACCCGACCTGACCCAACCCCTGGACAAGCTCCTGCCTAACAGCGAGAGTGATCTACGGGAACTGTATCGGCAGGATTGGCGCTCGATTCGGAGCCATTTTTACCGCGGCAAGCCGGTGCAGGACCGCTACAATTTCACCCTCAACTACGGGTATATCCTGCGCCTTAAGGAGACGGGACAGTTAAGGTACTTTTACCCCAGCACCAACAATCTCCGGGTACTTGACGCGCCGTTCCTGCAAAAGTGGCAAAATCAGGCTCGACTTTACCGCGGCATATATCTGGAGGCAGTGGAAATGGAACCGAGACGTACCTCTCAATGGAGAGGTACCTATTTAACGTAAACATTCAAGTGTACCAGCTCGTCCCCATGGACAACTCGTACTCGGCTCAACTCGCCCATCGCAGTTCAGAGCGCTATACTTTGCCCACCATGAGGTTAAACCTGCACAATCAGCATTTCAGCTACATCAAGGACATGAGGCGTTACGCCCAGTCTTTCACATGTCAAGTGTGTTCTAAGACCTTTAATAACGGCCAAACGTGCACGGACGTCGTTCGCCCAAAAGTACCCAGGGGGTGTATTCCGCAATCAACCCACTATTTTCGAAGTGTTGGCGGACATGAGTATTCATGTACCACATTCATGGACTACAAATTTGAACTTTGATATGGAATTCATGACTGGAATATCCAATGTCTGCCCGGCATCATTGAAAACTGATGACAGCTTCTCACTTGTGTTTTACCGGCTTTATTTCCTATTCTTACATACCTTTGTCTTTGGGAGCTAGAGTTAAACGTTGTTTTGGAAATGGATCTTGCGATTATCGACTTGGAACGCCCTTTACGGAGTACGAATGGTATACGAATGTCGGACATGATGCTTATATGTATTTACCTCCGGAAAGGTGACGATGGAATATTCCCTTACCAAGCATGTTACGACTTCGAAGCTTACCTGGCCCCTGTGGATGATTCGATGACCGGGTCAACGGATTAGACGTCCCAACACATCCCCATCAGTGTCAGTGTGAAGTGAACTCCAATGTGACTGACTACGACCAGCCCGTGTGCTTCATCTCTACCGGTGATCCCCACGCGCTCGTCGAGCTGATGATGACTTACCTTAATATCATCAGTGAGACCAGTGGCGCCTATCTCACCGAGGGTTATGCCTACATTCTGGACAAGTTACACGAGCGCATCAATCCAATCCCAGTGTCAAGGTATTGCTAGGGAAGTAGTCGAGCGAGCTGTTACTGGGCTGCGTAACGTAAAACAAGTTGGGGAGGTGATCTCCTGCGGGCGGACTGACCGTTTTTCCATCTGGCGCCGGTATTTAATACGGACTCCACTTTAGCGGGGGTACGATGTCTGGAGACGGATGCAGTCCGGGTCGCCGCTGTTGTCCTCACTTGGATCGGCGTGGTGTGGTGGTGGTAGTGGTTTTGGAGGTGGTGGAGCGCTCCAATGAGACCACCGCTTTAAAGAATCCGTCTTTTCTTATGCAGGGGAACACTTTTCTTGACCAAGGTTCGAAGACCCGTCTTGTGCCCGCGATAGTAGAACGTTCCCATTTAACACGTTCTTGGCACACTCACACACACCGAAGTAAACACGGATGGTTGCCGCGCAGCAAGGCGCGTTGAATGGCAGGGATCGTTCGAGCCAGCCGGGACAGCAAGGGGTCGAAACGTTGGAGCCGGCGTGACATCGCGACGTGGAAACAACTGATTCGTGCGTAAGAAGTTTTATGACTTGGGGAGGTAGGCGTGTTGAATCTCCCCCGGGGAAGACGTGGGTGCGAAGTCGTAGGTGGTCGGGTGTGGCGTGCTTGAAATCCACCAGCAAATACCTTTGAGGTTCAGCGGTGGCACCTCAAACGCCTAGCTTACGTACTGCTTCCGCCCCGAAGCCATCTGTTTAGCGGTCGTTGTAGTTTGAGACGCGGCTCGCGGGTTTTTGAACAACAAGTAGTGTGCGTTCAGACTGATAGTGCGATGATTTATGGTTTTCTTGAACAAGTTCTGCACGAAAGTACACCGCGCTGATATGCGGTGGTGGTTGCCTTTGGTAAAGAGTGGGCGAGGAAAGTAAGGTAGACGAACTGCTACACCTGTGGGCGAAGAATAGACGGGTGTGGAAACGGTACCGAAGTGTTTCTTCACGAAGTGTGGAGCGATAGTCGGTGACGCCGGCGGAGTTGGGGTGAACTGGGAAACCCCGTAAACTTCAACCGGGGAGTGATGGCTTGGTCCGTGGACGAGTCCTGCTTGGCGGTAAATGCCGTGGTGGGAAGCGGGATGGAGGTCAGGTCCTTGCCCGGGACGGTGCTGTCAAGCCGACGCGCGATGTCACTCGGCGACGAAGGTGGTGATAGTGGTGGTGACCGCGGCGGCGGCTTCCCGGACCAACGGGGGAGCGTCTTGTTCAATTACCCTTGTAGATATTGAAGTGTCAACTGGCATTTTAGGAGCTGCACGCTGAGTTACGCGGCCAATCCACCCACTAAAACTTCGATGTACAAGAGAACTGCGAGCACGGGTGCCACGGAGCCTTTATTCTCATGCAAGCTTTGTACCCACTGATTCATCCCTTGAGTAGGTCGATAGGGAGTGACAATTACTCCCGTCATCCTTGGGGTTAAATACGTTTGACATCCCTGGCCAGCACCCTAGAATTAAAGCCGGGTGCATAGCCGACCCACTTCACCTAATAGTACAGTCTTCCTCGGCGACGTTCCTTTTTAAGGTCTCTTAAAACGTTTAGAACAACCGTTCCCCGTTCAAGCCCTTCCGTGTGTACACGACAAGCAGACGAGGGTGGCTGCGGACGATGCTGAACATTTCGGTGCTCCAGTTCGGGAGATACGATTTTTCTAATTTCCCTTTCACTTTACTTACACCCACGAGATCGCCGGCGCGATAAAGGCAGACGGATCGTTTGGACGTAGGTGGACAGTACAAGGTTTGACACACTTCTTTCTGGTTCTGGGTGATGACTTCGATGGGGCCCGCCTTATACTCGCGGACAAGCACCGGTATGGCGTCCAGGTACCTCCGAGTCTTGTGAGCGGTGAAATATTTGTACATGCGTCCTTTGAAAGTACGGTTAAACTGTTCTACCACGTGTAAACGTGTGAAAGAAAAACACCCCGTTGTCCTTTAAAAATGCCTGGAACGGTCTCTGCGGGAACTCTTTGCCCTTGTCCGTTTGTTGGTACAACGGTCAACGTCCCTTCTTGAAAATGCGTTGAAACGCCTCGATCAGAGCAAAGGTTTTGGTGAGCAGTGGAATCACCCAAGCGTACTTGGAGATGGTATCGATGCAGGTAAGTAGGCAACGGTTGTCGTCATTCCAACTGCAACTCGGTTACGAGGGCAGCCCCGTCGAACGGGACGGTGCAGCGTGTACGTGGCCTGTTTGGGCAACCAAGCTGACACGCGAGCCCGACTCACTTTGAGTCCATGTTGCCGGGCTGCCTTGAGCAAGGGCTGAACGCCGCTGTAAGCCACTGAACTGTCGGGATCGTAGTACAATACATGGCGAGCGGTATCGACCAGGTCTGAGTCTCTGCCCGCGCGCATTCTCTGACGCCGCTTCCGTCCCCGCGGCTGCTGCGGCTGCTGGCGAGCTGGCTGCCGGCCTATGCGAGGTATAGTCTGGTGTCGTCCCTGTATCCGTGTATAGTGAGTCAACCTACTCCAGACAACGGATATATATTATCCAGTAGTGAACATGCATTTGTCAACAAAATTTAGGCGCCAAGACCGACCACGTGATCACCCGTGGGTCGGCTTGGGCGCCAAGGAGATGAAGGAGCTGCACCGAAGGAGCTGCTCTCGCCCGTTATGTGAATGGAGTTCACCCATTGGTCAGTTTTGGCGCGAACGAAATGGAGCTCACCCATTGGTCAGTTTTGGCGCGGACCCATGGGTCCGTTTTGGCGCGACATGGAGCTGAAGGAGCTGCACTCATTGGCCCATTGACGCGCCTCGCGTGATGTGTGACGTCATACGTATGCGCCTAGGGGAGCGCGGATTCAACGACACACTCCCTCCTCCCAAACCTCCTCCCCATCGATCACGTTTGCAACATTCTATACTACTGAAGGAATTGGCACGACAGCAGGGCGCAATGAGACCCATACGGTCGCTGTGAGTTCAAGTTCAGCTTTTGCTGACTTCGTCACCGGCCGTAAGTGGGAAGGTCTGCAGCAACTCGAGGATGGTCGTGGATTTTCCCCGGACTCTCCACGGTATCCTCTCACCATCACGCTGGCTCCCGTCGTATAAATGAAATATTCTTGAGTACGGCGTATACACCAATCAAATAAGTAAATAAATCAAACGACCAGTGAACAGCATAGTTGAAAGATAAGTCATCTGAATTACAGAACTGTCCATGTTGGAACTTAAAATGCGTTAGAAACTGCAATGATCATTGCCTTCCCTTTACTGTTTCTGATCGACTGACTGATTGACTGATTGAATTTATCGTCATGCTCAAGAATTTTGTAACTATACAACGGCGGTCAGAAGTATAGATTGAGGGAACCCACGTGCTCAGCCTGAGGAAACCTCCTGACTTAAATTCACAGCTGAAACAGCATTAGCCGTCAACCAGAACGAGGGCTTCTTTACTTTTTGTGTCTAGATTACTTAAATGGCATAAAATACACCAAACTATCTGAATAGTACGTCTAGTTTAAACTCCATAAAATTCTTCCCAAAGTGGGAATAAACTTTTCTAGCCCCCCCCCCTTAACTTCGCTAGACCCTCCCCTAACTTTACACACCTCCCTTTCCATCTTAAATGAAAAGGGAGTTTTATGCTTTTAAACTTATTTAAATTATTCAAAATAAAATTGTCACAAACGACTACATACCGTGGGTCAGGTATGTTGTTATCGTGGGGATATAGGCCTGCTCGTGCTTGTTAAAAAAAAAAACAGGTCAGACACGGTGCACAAATCATAAATTAACAATAACTGAAGTTTTTTAAAATAACTCATATCTAATGATATCCTAATCATAATTTATATGTGTATATATACTATCAAAGTATTTGTTCATTAAAATATTTATCCACTGCATGGACATTCATGCGTGTACATGTATGGAGGGTAACAAGATACAAATCACATACATGTAGGATCTTTACAATTCATTTTTTACAGGTTAATTTTTTCCAAATAAAAACATCACAACCAACTACAGTATGTCTTGTATATATTATTACCTTACCCGATGTACAGGTGTGACAAAACCAAGTCAGCGACAGAGTAAAAATTATAAATTTACAATCAGTGCTGTTTTGTTTTTGTCAATAATTCGTACATTCATACAAGATGATATCCTAATGATCAATTAGATGTTTGTATTTAGTATCAAGCGTTAAATTGTGAAAAAACGTATGTCATGTTGATATCACTAATATTATGCTTTTTTCAATGAAATATTTTAAATAAAACATTAATCTGTTGCATGGATGTTCAAGCATGTTGACTACCTTTATGCTCAGGGGAACAAGATGAAAGTCACATTAATGTATCGGCAGTAGCTTTACATTTCAATAAGCTTTCAAGAATGAATCCCTAGTATTAGTTTTCGCTCTAAAAATCCCACATACAGGTAGGCTGACTAAGTTAAAATGTATGTGTACAGGAGATTGTAGTTTCCATTCTTGTCTGTAATGAAGCCTGAATAAATGAAGCAAAAACCAGAGTAGGAGTTAAACTTCCGAACAATGCCACAGATACCAAGACTTGGCATGTTACAGGTACATTGCACATACATGCAACTTATGTTAATTAATTGTTTGCTCAGAAAGAAAAAATGGAGAAGCTGAACTAAAACAGTATCCCTGCCACAATGCATGGATTTAGCAAACCATGCACAGACTACAACAGTTCTTAATCAGTGGAATATTTGAGATTTTGGTTCATCAACAAACTGCTTTTCATTGATGTTTATTCATTAGTAATTACGCCATACTTTGTGAGATACTGATAATAATCATTCTAGTTGTAATCAAGGTCCAGTGTTACTCACTGTTTAGTCCAGCAACTTCACTCAGTTGTAGCCTAGGGTTCAATAATCAACCAGTTATGTGGTCCTAAACGTGGCCTTTTTGTAAATCATGGCTTCTACGTCATTAGTACAAGGCGATTTGATGTTTCTAGTCTTCATTCCAGAAATCTACAATTTTACAATCGTTGTTGTTGCTACTCGAAGTTTTCACCACGCATATTTTCGACAAGTCTCAAGCCATTTTTATCAGTAGGCCGAAAATTTGGCATAACAGGCCAACTTAAAACCGGCCTGCCGAAAAAAAAAAAAAAAAAAAGATCAACAAATAAAATCGCAGGCCAAGCATGAGATGTCAATGTATGGACAACTATAAGTTCTGCTTTCTAATTTAAGGTGACGTGATAAAGATATAACGAATTTGTTATTAACCGAAAACATAAGAAACACTGTTCACGGCCGATGCAAACCACAAAGAGATGTTACAAGAGATACCTCTGTGTTGAAAGTTAAGGACAAAATTATCTCCCTTCGTTGATGCGCGCATGTGCGATCGTATTGCGCCATGTACTTCACTTTTTGGGTTAACGAGAAGCGAAACCAATGCTGACGTCTTGTTTGGATTGAGGATAAAAGGATCCTTTCAATAAATAGTACACATTAAAAAGCCATTTCTGACTAGATATATGCATAAAATCTTATAAAATGTTAACTTTTCTTTCTTCAGTCCGGATTGAATCCACGGCCAAGGTCAGAAAACATGGATACCGTTAGGTTGATTTCCATGTCTTTAGGGGCGCAGTTCCGAAATGTTGGTAGACCTGACTCGCCATGACTGCGAAAAATTATTTCCGCAATCGAGAAGGAAATATTTCTGTGGATTGCAACAACATTCTGACTCGGTATTAGATTTATACTTGATAATGCTAATAGAGGTCCTATTCTCTCATGCTTTAGAGTGAATTTAAAAGCCTACCTCGTTATGGACATACTGGATTTTGGAATTCAGTGATTAAACATTGAGGCAGGCAAATATCAGAAAGTTGTTGAAAATAGACCTCGACGCTTAATTTAATTGAACTACTAAACAGGCAGGCTATGTTTAAAAATTGCACGTCATCTTCTACTGCGCCTGCTAAAACTTTTTAACTGGAAAAAAAGTTGCAGGCCAAAGAAGATTTTCTTATTTGAGCCCTGTTCTATCAGTGATGAACTTTCCTCGTGTAAATGTTTCAGCACGTGGTTATTCCCTTTCATTGTCTTAGCGACTGCTCACCTTGATTGTCATTTTGTTCCGTAAAACTGATAATATGCACTCGACAAAAAGTTGCCTTCGCTTGCTCCGGCCTAGATTGTTACCAAGCACTAGTGCACGGTAGGTCAACGAGTGCACATGTACACAACTGCAAGAATGAAGAAATTTAAAAGCTACATTTTAAAGAAAGTGTGTATAGGTGTAAATAATATGCTTTCGAATCAAAGATGAATTAGCCGAAAGCTAATAATATGAATAAAATTAATGAGACGGCTAAGAAACAACAGATCAAGAATATAACCGGAAGGATACATGCCAATTCATGACTTGGATTTCACTATTTCTTTCCCAAACGACTGGCTTTATCAGAGTATTTGATAACACCTACTTATTTCCATAATGACAATACCGTCTGTCAAATACCTCATTGCTCTAGCAAGCCCTTCTTTCTCTATCTTGTTTTGCACAAGTTCCCGCAAAACATCAAATGTGGAGTGGTCCATTTGGAGGAAACTGTTAAGAGACGATGTGTCATGCTAAGCTAATTCCTTCAAATGCATGAATATGCCCCAAGTTTATTTGGCCGTTGAAACCAATCGCGTACCGCCGTCTTTTCCCACCAGCTGCAACAGACTCTCTAATGATAGTGAAAGTTGCAGCCGCAAGCGGTAAATAGGAGAGATCATCTTTGCTGTCGTTGTCGAGGTTCATAGCTGTCAGCATAAACAGGACGGTTCTTCCTATTTTCGAATAAAAATTCGATGTATGTGAGCCCGTGATGTCGGAAGCAGCTTTCGACACAGCATTCGGCTAAAACCATAATCATATGGTTTATATTATATATCATATCATATCATATCATAACCATAATCGAAAGCAAAATTCGGACAAACAAACGGTGTGTCTGAACGGGCCTTATTGGACAACTTCAAACAGGCTTAGGACATGATGCAGGTGACGGAGACTTATTTTTTGCGTCAGAGGATAACAGGATATAATACATTTACTTTCTGCATCTTCTATATTTGTGCCAGTTTATTTCTTGACATATATTTGACACAGTCACTTTTCACATTGCTAACGTCGATATGTTATACCGGTATATGACTTGAGTTTACGACTGCTCGATGTGTCGTCCTGCTGGAACTAAACCTCACAGAGACGACGTCTACAAGTAAAAAGCCCAAAACATATCCGAGGGGAATTACCAACAGAAATCCGGGTGGGTGACGAATATGGCGTCAAATATGTTAGAGATATTTGTTGGTTGGGATGCTAGACAGAGCCATTTCCTCTCCATTGTATGGGATTAAATGTTGTCCCTGAAGATAACTTGAACTGCTCAGTCGCTTGCAAACGGAGCAAACGGGGCCAACTGAACATTTATTGTGTGTGTGAAAGCAACGAAATGCGTCGATGGTTCAATGTCAGCCAGGAGACCGGTGTTTGACAAGGAAATAGTATCATTCGAGATGCCTTGGTCTCCTCCAGTCAAAATTAATGATTCCATATATACATACATATATGTATATATATTGAAAAAACTTTTCCACTTTGTATTCCAATTGAGGTTTCGAAGATAGTTCACTGCAGTTGAAATACAAATATGTAGAATGTTTCAACATTTCCTCCGTCCATTTATTGATATTCCGATAATGTCGAGTATTTCAGGACATGCGCATTGTGTATGCAAAGTATACAATGATGTCAAACAGGCACTGTAGTAGCAGGCCTATATAAAATGACAAGTTGGCAAACATGCCTTCACGGTTCTGTGGTATTTATGCCCGTACACCCAAATTTGTTTCTGTCAATGAAACTCTTTGTTTTCACTGTTGCTTTAGTTTATTCCCTCCTACCCCCCCCCCCCCCCCCAAAATGGTACTGTAGCGACGATTGTGACGAGTGTAGAAGACGACGATGAGCTCAGAAACTACTCACACAGAGTAATCTGGGAGGGTTTGAACTTGATTGCTAGACGTTATGCTGTATGAGAGCGACATGGCCCGGCAATTATAGCAGACTGGATACAGTAGACTTGACATAGTTCAACTTTGGATGGTCGACCACTGGAAATACCTAACCAGTGCCTTCAATTTTTGGCAAGTAGGTAGGCCTTAGTTAACTGTACATGTAAATGTATACAGAGAATTACCCATATTCAGAGTTAATGCATATTATGGAAATTTAAAAGCCTATATCCCTTAAAATGCGTTATCCCGGCTTTCTATTTCCAGACGTTGGTGGTTTCCTACCGGAAAGGCTAAGGCATAATTAAGTCTGGAACAGACTTGTGAACCTTAACGGGAAGATAGCAGAAGCATTGCCATGGACGTCTTGAACGAATTTCTCAACAGTGATCTTAAGGGTAAATTCCTCTCTAAGAGTTGCCATCTCTGACATAAAACTGATGATGTAATTGATCAATTTTAGGCGTCATTTGCTAATAAAATAGCGTGCTGTTTTATATCAGTATAATGCTTCTTTATAATGGGTTAATACTTTTCGCCCAATACGTGAGCTATACTGTTTTGATTGTGGTACACATTTTGACGAGGAGGAGAGGGCAGATACACAGAGATGCAGGTGAAACGTGTGTCAAGAAAGAGTGAAGCATTCGGTCGCCAACTAGATACCTTCTTGACAGAATGTCTACTTGAATCGTTATCGTTGTGAAGCTATCACGAGAAGCCAGATAGTTAGATGATAATGTGACCATGTTTCTCGAAGATTTTGCGAGTGATAGGCTCGTTAAATACTGCACCCCCTCCCCTCAACCCCATCCCAGAAAGCGCGGAGGGCTCGATGAATTCACAAACAATACGAAGGTTCGCCCTCCGGCAAAAATGGGCCGCAGGTTCAAAGACATCGTGTCTTCGATGGACGTTTGGAGGGATTCAGTAACAGAATTTAAAAATAAATAATGACGACCGTCTGTTATATTTAGACATCTTTAATATACGAAACATGAGACTATAGTCCTGTCTGTTTTAACTGGTCGTCTATCTTTATCTCTCTGCAAAATCTGTTGTTTTCACCAAAGACTAAACACTACAAGCTCTACAAACTGATATGTTGGATTTTCATGTTATTGTTAGGAGTAATCAGTCAGAGTCCCTTTTTTTCTAATTTATAATGTTAAATTCCGGAAGCCTGTTCTTCAGAGGCAGTGATTTATTGTTACCGAAACCTGGTTTAACATCAGGAATTTCAAAAAATTTCTTTGCAATAATAACATAACAGTGTGTAGTGATTGGACATGATATTAAGTGTTACCAGGGAAAGACAATTTTGGTAGCGAAAATAACTCATTTTACAGACAGCTGAATATAGACGACAATCTAAAAGAAACAAACCGCAGTTTTTAACATCAGAGCATTACTTTGTGCTACAATCCTGATATTCATTTTGTATAATACTCATTAACTGGTACATATATTTATATAAAATGGTGTCATTTTGGTTTCTTGAAACTATCGAAGCTATACCTAAACATTTTGCGTTGCGAACATTCCCTAATTGCACTTTTTATTTTTACACACTACTTAGTCCAAAAATGCTGAACATTTTTTTTATCACAGTAGTTACAGCAGCGAATATTATGAGAACTGTTATTGAGATCATCGACTGACATTCCCTGTACAAACAACTGTGTGAGAATTACTGTTCGAAAGCATGTTTTCTTGGACTCAGTATCCCTCACAACATTCACAATATCCTTTGAGATTTGAGAGGAAGTCAGCCCGTGAGGAGGAAGGTACAAACTGGCAGTGCGCCTTCTTCCATCTCGCGCACATCGCCCACATTCCGGCCAATACCCATGCATACTTCCCGCTGCATCCCAATGGAAAACCCTATCTACATCGCAAACTTGTACTCCCACGCCAAAAGCAACTGTCACAACAACCATTTTGCAGAGCTGTATGTCGTTTAAAGTGTGACAAGATGTCTTTCTGGGTTTCTGGATCGGTGCTTTCATGACACATCTCCACTCTTGCATTGCCGTAAGAACGTTTCACACTGACAAACGCTTTTCTTTAGATTAACTAGGAAAATATATGTAACTATAATATACCATGCGTATATTATTGTTTTGGATGATTCATCACCAACGCCAATAACTTCTTTTGCAATCCATGCTTCGTTCAGGTCACCCGAGACCCTCCGAACATCAAGATATATGTTTGGTCTGAAAAAGATTATAAGCGAAGATTACGAGTTTATGGTTTATATTTTATAAATGCTTTTCTGTTCCATGTATTTTCGTACCTTGTGGTATGTTAAAAATTTTTAGTGTTGATTGGGGACAGCGATTAAATCTATGCTTGCCTTTTAAATCCATCGGACTTTTTATCATATCTATATAGCAGAAGTCCTGCGCCAAACTTTTAATGTATAGTTATACATATGGTGAATGACAGAATTTGACTAAGTGAATGTAAAACGAATTTTGTTGCAAAAAATACGACGTCAATTAACCATATAGGTGACAAACGTTAATATATCAAACGAAGTTTCACCTGCCAGGAAGAACAGCAACTGTTGTAATATCGGACTGCGACAGACATGTCCGGTTGCAAGCTCCGAAATTATACTACCCTCTGATAGGTATATGTCGGAATTCCTCGCCCCTGAAACACATTACAAGTACATGATCACCTGTTTATACATCATATTTTTATCATTGTTAAATTAGTTACTTTCACCGCGTATTGTCAGAAACCTGCATATATATTGGTTAATGAACACAAATTGTTCATCATACATTGGACTGTATTAAAAAAAATATTGATATGATTAAATGTTTGACAATGTGGTTAAAGTATAATGCATGCAGCTAATTTTCCTTTGACATGTTCTTTAAAACTCTTACCATGAGCTCAAACAATGTGCCTCATTGATTCCTACAACGCATAGTCTGTCGGGTGTACTCGTCGTTTTGTAAATCTGTAATAATCACGGATTAAAAGAAAACAATATATGGTACCACTGTCATGGTTCAACCATTTGATGATGAATTTTGTTCATTAATTATTTTTGCTAGTGTATTAATTGTTTGATTAATATCTTAACTCACTCTTCACCATAAATGGTTTATTAGTTATTTATTGATTTATTTGATAACTTAATTTACGGCTTATAAACGCCTCACACCAGAGGTTTTAGCTCCATATTTTTTAGTCTTGTTAGGGATGGTGTTACTGTTTTTAATCGTGAAGTGCATTTCAGTGCGCATGCGTCGCAGGCAAATCATAAACGACAACGGCAGTCGGGATTTGGGTGGAAACTAGAGCGCAGGAGGTAAACCACTGCCAGTTACCATACGTCTGAGGCATATCTCCCAACTGAAGTACAGTGTAAGTAAAATCCTCAATCCTCAAATACATCCTCGGATTACAGAATGAATCTGTATGGTTTGACAGTACGTACAGTTCCAGTTATGTAGGCAACATAAAATATATATTGTATTATATTATTTATGCCACGCTTTTCCCAAATGACTCAGCATTATTTTTAAGCAATCCTAATAAAGCAAATACTAGCTGTTCGAAATCGTGTCATAACCTGCACAGACCTATAAACTGAAACGCCCCTTTTACCTGGTGACATCTCCTAAGATCGCGATTGCGGAGAATTCTTCCTTTCTAAATCTGCTAACCTGATCGATCATCAGACACGTCGATGGCGATATCACGAGAGCCATATGATGGTGAGGTTGATTGTGCATAATGAGAAGTATAGCAGGCTTATGGACACAGTTTTCGGCGTTAGAAATACCAGAAAAGAGAAGAAACAACAGAACACGAAGTAGTGACTTTGCTCGATATATTAACATCCCTATGACCTATGGTTAATTGAATTCGTATTTTTCGCAACACTAGGTTTTACATTTAAAAGGGCCTATTTATCTAATTGAGGTTGAACGCCATACTGAAGAATATTTCCCTTTTCACCATAAAAAGCTCGGCATATTTATATGGTTTAAACCCTATATAGCCTATGTATATGAGTGGAGTAACCTGTCCAAGTTCGACCCTTGCCATTGCTGTCTACGTGCCCCATAAATCGCCTGACTTGAGATCGCATCTAAAGTAGCCACGCATTGGATTTCAGTGCGCTGATGTATAATCTACATGTATATAGTCCTCAAGAGAAGAGTCCCATGATCAAACAGATTTAAGTATAGGGCCCACTGTTAATCCCTGCCAGCAGCCTCCGGATGGCTGTGGGTTTTCCGGTTTCCTCCCAATAAATAAAAAAATATATTAACCTTATATTTTAACACTTCCTAACATAAATAAACATGTAGACTTCACCTGTCAACCTTACAGTATAGGCCTAATTGTTTAATTTAAAAGCCCTACCTAAAATTTAACAAGTGGAACCAAAGCGTAACAGACGCACTTCCCAAAACCAGTCGAAATTAGTTGCTTCTGTTGATGTTTTAAAAAATAACTGAAAGTTTAAACTCTCCAAAACTTTATCTATAGCACTGTCAGTGTGCGTGTTCATCTCGGCGATGTCGCATCCGGAGTGCACGTGGTCAAGCTGTCAGCCATGATTTCCGAGTGCTGCCGAGCGCGGTCGATTCCAGCCTGGCAACGAAGTCACGTGATTCAAAAATGGCGCTCTTTAAACTTCGGATGATGTACGGCGCACTTCGTCCGCTACTCGGATGTACTGACAATCACGATGTAGTGTGCATGCTCATTACAAGGTAACTATAAAATCTGAATTTAATACCGAACGGATTACATATCGCAACAATGCGTACATGTATCTATCCTGCGATACAGTGGATGTATACATGTATACCACGTGTACATGGATCCATCCTTAATGCAGTGGGTATATGCATACTGCGTTCCTTCGCTACACTACTGAGTGAGGTAATGTACTGTATACGTGTACGGTATCCTGAATAGTAGTCGATTTAGTCTACGGTGCGTTCCTTCACTATAATACTCAACAGGGTATGTACCGGACAGAGTCTCGGGGAAACTAACTACCATCCGCAAGTTGCTTCATAAGTACGGGCTGAAGGGAAGCGAACATGATCTGGACTGGAACTCACAGCGACATTGGCGGGAGGCATTGCTTCCGTGCTGGCGTGCTAACACCCATTGCTACGGATGCTCCTAGAGAACTTTTATGAAATATGTGTATTTCTTTGAACTTCTTTGAAATATTTAATAGGCCAGTTCTAGAATGATCACATGTGCAACTTTACGCCACGGTAGGGCTAAAATGTCTTTTAACACGACAGGGATCGTTTTTAGATGAAAGCACCGGCAAAAGATCAAGTGAAAGCCATGCATGCAAAAACCAGAGGAAAGCTGAAATTGAGTGAAAGCTAAGCATGCAGAAACACTTCTGTGGTTTCAGTTATTTCCATCGTTAAGCTGTTTGCGATCATGTCTTGGAATGACTTAATATAGTTAATTTTTCAACATTCTAATAATGTTTCAATAAACGTCGTTATGACCTATAAATGTGTCAAAGTGAAATAAAATCCGCAATATTTCAATAAGAGTTGCCAATGCAATTCCTATTGAAAGAATTATTTTATTAAGAGTTTCAATGTAACCCTTATTAAAATAATTATTTCACTAAGGCTAATTTATTTCAGCAAGAGCCCCAAAGTAATGCATTTGAATGTTTGAACAGGAAACAGTAGTACATATTATACTGGTAGAAATCATACATTGAAAGTTCATCAATTCGACATCGCAAAATTTGGACCTAAGATGATAAAATAACCACATCTTTTCACTAACAGCCGCTATTTTTGAGCGGTTCATCATGGCGAGATTTTCCAGACGTTTTGGCGCCGGGAAACTCTTTAGATTTCTTTGGATTCGCAGGCTATAAAATCATACAATAATTTGGTGTAGATAGAGACAAATCGACAATAAAAACACAGTATCCACTTCAATTTATAAATACGTTTAATCTTTCCTTTCAGATCTGACCAATAGAACTCGCAATACAAATTTGAAAGTAATGGACATCTTCACGTGATTTCAGAGGAACCTTTTATGGGAGGAAGGGGGCGGTGGCGTTGGTGAGATGGTCATGTCAATGTCTAAATCGCCCTCTCAAACGTTGTCTCTTCTGGTTCTGGGATGGTTCTATTTTACCTTTTAATGCATGCCTGTTTAGAGCTTCTTGGATACGTGAGATAGTATATGAGCTTGTCATCAACGAAGTTATGACCTCTCTATGATCAGTCCTTCCCAAACCGCATGCGCAATGATCGCAAACAGAACCGACCATATGCCGAAACTGCCACTGAGTTTCCAACTATCGTTTCTTGAATTGTTTTCCGTAGAGTTTTGATATCCAGAATTATCCGGATTTACTGGGGGAGTTCCTGGAAGAGGTTACAAGACGTCATGGATAATGATTGGAAAACAGCTGTTCAAAGCAACTAGCTCCACATGCAATGAATATGGTGAGATATGGTTTTGATAGAGCGTCCTGCTCTACACAAGGTCCTGCAGATTATGTTTTGTGTTTGGGATTGTACTCACAAATTGGCAGCCAATCCCGGCTGGTTTTTCACCCGGGATCAGACTTACCTGCTGTACTACTCTCAGCAGTTGAATCCCCCGAAGCTCTTAAGTAGGTGGAGGAAGAGTCAAGGCGGCATGGATTGGAAAAACATTTTTCACTTACAACAGGACAGCCAAATGTATTTGGTAGAGAAAACCAGGCACATCCTTACATGAGAACGGCCAGGAGTATGGTAGGAGGAAACCAGGCAAATCCTTTCATGAGGATGGACAGGTGTATGGTTAAAGGAAACCAGGCAAATCCTTGCATCAGGACGGCCAGGTGTATGGTTAGAGGAAACCAGGCAAATCCATACATGAGGACGCCAGATGTATGGTTAGAGGAAACCAGGCATATCCATATATGAGGATGGACAGGTGTATTGTTAAAAGAAACCAGGCAAATCCTTGCATCAGGACGGCCAGGTGTATGGGTTAGAGGAAACCAGGCAAATCCATACATGACGATGGACAGGTGTATGGTTAAAAGAAACCAGGCAAATCCTTACATCAGGACGGCCAGGTGTATGGTTAGAGGAAACCAGGCAAATCCATACATGAGGACGCCAGATGTATGGTTAGAGGGAACCAGGCATATCCATACATGAGGACGGCCAGATGTATGACTAGAGGAAATCAGGCAAATCCTTACATGAGGACAGCCAGATGTATGGTTAGAGAAAGCCCAGCAAATCCTTACATGAGGATGGCCTGGCGTATGGTTAGAGGAAACCAGGCAAATCCTTACATGAGGGCGGCCAGGTGTATGGTTAGAGGAAACCAGGCAAATCCTTACATGAGGACGGCCAGATGTATGGCTAGAGGAAACCAGGCAAGTCCATACATGAGGATGGCCAGATGTTTGTTAGAGGAAATCAGGCAAATCCTTACATGAGGACGGCCAGATGTATGGCTAGAGGAAACCAGGCAAATCCTTACATGAGGACGGCCAGATGTATGGTTAAAGGAAACCAAGCAAATCCTTACATGAGGACGGCCAGGTGTGTTGTTGGAGGAAACCATACCTTCCACACGTGGTCCGCCATACTTACCACACGTGGTCCACCATATTTATACTACACTTGGTCCGCCATACTTACCACACGTAGCGTCGTCGTATCCCGTGTTTGTACAGTCACACAGACATAAATCACTCATAAGCTGACCTCCATTATTACATTCGATACCTCTGCAAAATGGGTGGCTACCTGAAAAATGTAGATGGTTATCACAACGTCTTCCTTTCCGTCATTTATTGAGTTTCAGGTTATATATATGCCTAAAATGTAGATTTCAACTGATGATTTCATGGAGAGCGGGCAACTTATTCTAGACTGTATGCAGCCAAACTTTATCGTGGTAGAATAAGTAGCCAGTGAAGAACAAAAGTGACGTCTACACAACTCATGACTATGCTCTCAACATGAGTGAGGAATACGAATGGACCCCAGGTAATGTAACACATGATGCCAGATAATATAATCCATGTAGAGATAAATCGAATACGTACTAAAAGAATATGCATTTATCCAACCACAGAATCTCATTGCGTTGCCTATAATGACACTGCTAGCTGTTATAGTAAAAAAAGCTTAGCGTTTTCTTAACCAGATTATCAACCGCACCGCTCTAAAGGAATAATTTTAAACTAATCTATTTTTCCCATCATATATATTCACAAGGTTTGACTGTGAACTACGAGATGCCCATTCAAGTCCATTAAGGGAGAAGAGATACAAGGCCTATACACAATTGTTGATCTGCTGTTGCACATTGCCCGGTTTCTGTGTTTTGTCTGATAGAACATTCGGACTGTACTTACGGCAAAGGTTATTCTCACACGTCGGGTAAGCGGAGGGGCAATTGGAACACGGGGTACCACTCACATAGGGCCGAGAGCTACCCTTATTCGTGCTGCAAAGATTCAAAACGATCACCACATTAATATAGAATTAATCAGCGAAACCAAATATTTGATAAATATTTAAAAAGTGTGTTGAAAAAATAGGCCTCCATCCCTGGAGATACATGTGTGCATATATTAAAGTTGTTGTACCATCCTATAGATGTGGTCGGAGTGAATAAAGTGAACTGAAACTGAATGAAAACCAAAATAAAAATACCGGGTAATAGGGGATGTATTTAGTCCTTGAGTATATTTTTGTATCATAGAAATGGCTATTCTTAAGCAAAGAAAAGACTTATTTCAGTCCTGGAGTAATTCTGACACCATATGATTGCCTACGTTCGTTAATGATGTAGGCTTACCGTAATTTGCCCGTTAATGTTGTAGGCATACAATAAGTTGTCCATTCATGATACGGGCCTACCATAAGTTGCCTTTTGATTATGTAGGCCAACCGTAAATTGTCCATTAATGATGTAGGCCTACCTAGGGTTGTCCATTAATGATGTATGCCTACCGGAAGTTGTCCGTTAATGATGTAGCCATACCTTAAATTGTCCGTTATTAATGTATGCCTACCATAAGTTGTTCGTTAATGATACAGACCTACTGTAAATTGTCAGTTAATGATGAAGACCTACCCTAAGTTGTCCATTAATAATGTAGACCTCCCATAAGTTGTCCGTTAATGATGTAGGCCTACCTAAGCTGTGCGTTAATGATGTAGGCCTACCGTAAGTTGTCTGTTAATGATGTAGGCCTACCGTAAGTGGTCCGTTAATGATGTAGGCTTACCATAAGTTGTCCGTTAATGATACAGACCTGCCGTAAATTGTACGTTGATAATGTAGACCTACCGTAAATTGTCCGTTAATTATGTAGATCTACCGTAAGTTGACTGTTGGTGATGTAGATCTATAATAAGTTGTTCGTTAATGATACAGACCTATCGTACATTGTCCGTAAATGATGTAGGCCTACCGTAATTTGTCCGTTAATGTTGTAGGCATACAGTAAGTTGTCCATTAATGATACGGACCTACCATAAGTTGCCTTTTGATTATGTAGGCCTACCGTAAATTGTTCATTAATGATGTAGGCCTACCGGAAGTTGTCCGTTTATGATAAAGACCTACCTTAAATTGTCCGTTCATGATGTAGGCCTACCGCAAATTGTCCGTTAATGATTCAGACCTACCGTATATCCGTTGTTGACGTAGACCTGAAGGGCTACCGTAAATTGTTCGTTAATGATGTAGACCTACCGTATGTTGTCCGCTTATGACAAAGACCTACCGTAAATTGTCCTTTGAAGATGTAAAGCTACCGTATATTGTCCGTTAATGATGTAGGCCTACGGTAAGTGGTCCGTTAATGATGTAGACCTACCGTTAGTTGTCCGTTGATGATAAAGACCTGCCGTAAATTGTCCGTTAATGATGCATGCCTGCCGTATATTGTCCGTTAATGATGTAGGCCTACCGTAAGTGGTCCGTTAATGATACAGACCTGCCGTAAATTGTCCGTTAATGATGTATGCCTACCGTATATTGTCCGTTAATGATGTAGGCCTACCGTAAGTGGTCCGTTAATGACGTAGGCCTACCGTAAGTTGTCCGTTAATAATACAGACCTGCCGTAAATTGTCCGTTAATGATGTAGACCTACCATAAGTTGTCCGTATAATAATGTATACCTGCCGTAAGTTCTCCGCTAATGATATAGACCTATTCTAATTGTCCGTTAATGATGTGGACCTTCGGTAAGTTGTCCGTTGATGATACAGGCCTGCCTTAAATTGTCCGTTGATGATACAGACCTACCGTAAGTTGTCCGTTAATGATGTAGGCCTACCGTAATTTAACTTGGTACTTGGGAATGTGTGGCAGCAACCTGTAGATGGTCGTGGGTTTCCACCGGGCTCTGCCCGGTTTTCTCCCATCATAATGCATGCCGCCGTGGTATAAGTGAAATATTCTTGGGTACGGCGTAAAACACCAATGAAATAAATAAATAACTAAATAAATAAACAAATCTTTCATTTTGATCGAATCAATCGGCTGCATGGGACATACTGGAATATGTTGATCTTTCAAAGACAACGTTTTAAATTTTTCACTAAATGTGATTTTTAGTTTCTTCTGTTCAAGCACGGTGTATATTGCCCTTTTCATTATAGTATAGGTACTTCTCATTGGTTTTAATCTACATGTTCCAGGAGTTAAATTCTTTTCCGAACGATGCCGACTGCATTCAGACATGGCAGTTAGCAAACAGTTGTCCATGTTCCGGTTACATTTATCAAATTATGTTATAGTCATTATTATGTGCAGATATTAATAGGACTTGCAGATATAGACGCATGATTTACAGAATTAAAGGAAATGTTTTTCTGTTCATTTATTTATTTGATTAGTGTTTTACGCCGTACTCAATAATATTTCACTTATACGACGGCGGCCAGCATGATGGTGGGTGGAAACCGGGCAGAGCCCGGGGAAACCCACGACCATCCGCAAGTTGGTGCAAGACCTTCCCACGTACGGCTGGAGAGAAAGCCAGCATGAGACTGAACTTGAACTCACAGCGAGCGCATTGGTGAGAGGCACCTGGGTCATTACTCTGCACTAGCGTGCTTAGCAACTGAGCCACGGAGTCGCCCAAATGTGCTTTTGTATAACCAATGTCAATACAGAACAGCATGCACACATGCCTATACATTACTGAGAAAGGCCGAGTTAGAGCTTAATGAGAGTACGTCGACACATCTGTGTTTGTTATAGCTTTGCTGGGAAGAACGAAACAGATGTCAGATGCACAGGTAACAGTATGTGGTATACGATACCTACGCCGGGGAATAGTTGCAGACAAGGAAATAACCATTTGACATGCTAACTGTTGTCATAGAACGACAAAATGTCATGCCACATCCAATTTTCCGTGACTCGTCGAGTAAAGTCTGAAATATTAAAGAATGGATTGATGCTTATGCACTTTGTCATAATTTTATCACATTTATCGCTGAAGGTAAAATTTCGTGATGTACCATGTGACCTGCTTTTACTATATATGGTTGTTCGGGAAAAAAGGTTTCACGAAATGTTATCTAGAGCTGACAAACGATGGAGAAAACTGAGAAGCTGTTTGGGAACTTAAATTTAACTTAAATTCCTGGGGGGAAAGAGGTGCCATTAATGCCTCCAGACCATAGTGACACAGGTGATCGGTAAATTATTGTCGACGAAACAAGATACATGACACAGTGTGAGTCGTTTTGCCTTTAAAGTTTACTGACAAAGGAGTTAGAACTCGAATCTTTCCTATTATGTCCACAGTTATTCAGGTTAAATCATCCGGTTATGATTATATGATTAGATTTCCTGTCGTGCGGTTCTACAAGTAACCTGCACGCGTAGATGTAAGTATTGCTGTTCACTGAGCTGTGTGGGCTTGTCCGCATGTCTCATCATCTGGGCTTTGTGCGCAAGTCTAACTGTGGTGTTTATATGTGGGACTGTGTGCAGGTCTTATGATGGTGTTAATATATGGGCTTGTGTGCAAGTCTCATCATGGTGTTTATATGTGGCATTGTGTGCAAGTCTTATGATGGTGTTAATATATGGGCTTGTGTGCAAGTCTCATCATGGTGTTTATATGTGGCATTGTGTGCAAGTCTTATGATGGTGTTAATATAAGGGCTTGTGTGCAAGTCTCATCATGGTGTTTATATGTGGCATTGTGTGGAAGTCTATCTATGGTGTCCATATGTGGGACTGTGTGCAAGTCTCATCATGGTGTTTATATGTGGCATTGTGTGGAAGTCTATCTATGGTGTCCATATGTGGGACTGTGTGCAAGTCTCATCATGGTGTTTATATGTGGCATTGTGTGCAAGTCTAACTATGGACACAAGTCCATTAATGTACGTTGTGGGACAGTGTGCAAGTCTCATCATGGTGTTTATATGTGGCATTGTGTGCAAGTCTAACTGTGGTGTCCATATGTGGGACTGTGTGCAAGTCTCATCATGGTGTTAATATGTGGGCTTTGTGTGCAAGTTTCGTCATTTTTCTATATCATTAGGCCTATATACATTGTATTATGCCAGTACAAATGATAACAAAGTGTGCAAACCCTTCCTCAGCCCACCCACAACATACATACAAAAAACATTGTTTCAGATGCCCCAAGCTATAAATTGCCAGATAGTGATGAAGCCCGGCATACACGGGAGCTTAAAGCTGGACATACACGCGAGCTTAAAGATCAGAATACACAGCTGTCTAAGTACAGCATAAACGGGAGTCCAAAGTTCAGCATGCACAATAGCTTAGAGCTCCGCATACACGGGAGCTTACAGCTCGGCATACACAGGAGTAGTATAGAAGGGGCCGAAAGTGTCGTATTGAGGAGACGTTTGAGGAGGCGCAGGTGTGTCGTTGAGTCCGCACTCCCCTAGGCGCGTGACGTTGGTCCATGCGCGTGACTTCACGCGTCACGCGAGGCGCGCCAACGGACCAATGAGTGCAGCTTCTCCAGCTCCATGTCGCGCCAAAAAGGAACCGTGGATTCGCGTAAAGTTGGGTTGAGCAACTCCTTCAGCTCCATTTCGCGCCAAAACTGACCAATGGGTGAGCTCCATTTCGCGCCAAAACTGATGTCACGCGCGGGAGCAGCTCTGTTTTCCTGCTCGATTATTTCGTGCTCGAGAAGGGAGCAAAATAACGTTGTATAGTATAACATTGCATAGCATGGTATAGTATAACATTGTATGGAATAACATTATATAGTATAACATACAATAGCATTGTATAAATTCGAGAAACAATTTCAGGATTCCACTGAATTCGAGAAACAATTTCAGGGTTCCAATGCTATACAATGTACAACTCCCTCATCCTCCTCGCAGCGCGGACCTCAAAGAAATAACAGAGAGGGAAACCAGAGCTTCTCTCGCGCGTGACATCAGTTTTGGCGTAAAATGGAGCTCACCAACGGTCAGTTTTGGCGCGCCTCGTGTGACGCACGTTCTGCGACATGGAGCTGAAGGAGCTGCACTCATTGGTCCGTTGGCGCGCCTCGCGTGACGTGTGACGTCACGCGCATGGGCTGACGTCAAGTGCCTAGGGGAGCGCGGACTCAACGACACACCTGCTCCTCTTCGACATACACGGGAGCGTAAAGCTCGACATACACAAGACCTTAAAACTCGACATACAGGGCATCTTAAAGCACCGCATACTCGGGATCTTAAAGATTGGCATACCCGGGATCTTAAAGCTTGGCATACACGCTAGTTTAAGCTCGGCATACACAAGACCTTAAAGCTCGGCATGCACCGGATCTAGAGCTCGCCACACACGAGACCTTAAGACTCGACATACACGGGGGCCTAAAGTTTGGAGCTTAAGGGAGCTTAAGCACAGCATACACGAGAGCATAAAACTCGAGAAACACGGAAGCCTAACGCTCAGCATAGACGGGGGCTTAAGCACATCATACACGAAGGCCTACAACTCAGCATACACGGGAGCTTAAAGCGCGGCATACAAGAGAGCCTAAAGCTCGGCATACACAGGAGCCTAAGCACAGCATACACCGGAACCCAAAGCACAGCATACACGGGAACCCAAAGCACTGCATACACGGGAACCCAAAGCACAGCATACACGGGAGCCTAAAGCTCGGCATACACGGGGGCCTAAGCACAGCATACACGGGAGCCCAAGCACAACATGCACGGAAGCCTAAAACTCGGCATACACAGGGGCTTAAGCACAGCATACACGGAAGCCCAAAGCTTGGCATACACGGGAGTCTAAAACTCGGCATACAAGTAAGATTAAGCACAGCATACACGGAAACCTAAAACTCGGCATACACGGGGGCTTAAGCACAGCAAACACAGGATCTTAAGCACAGCATGCACGGAAGCCTAAAACTTGGCATACACGGGGGCTTAAGTACAGCATACACGGACACGTAAAGCTCGGCATACACGGGAGCCTAAAGCTCGGCATACATGAGAGTTTAAACAAAGCATACACGGAAGCCCAAAGCTCGGCATACACGGAAACCTAAAGCTCGGCATACACGTAAGATTAGGCACAGCATACACGGAAGCCTACAGCTCTGCATACACTGGAGCTCAAGCACAGCTGTGCCCGGTTTCCACCCACCATAATGCTGGCCGCTGTTGTATAAGTGAAATATCCTTGAGTACGGCGTAAAACACCAATCAAATAAATAAATAAATAATACTGAGCATTTTACCCAAGTAGGCAATCATATATACCTGATAATACTGAGCATTTTACTCTAGTAGGCAATCACATATACCTGATAATACTGAGCATTTTACTCTAGTAAGCGATTACATATACCTGATAATACTGAGCATTTTACTCTAGTAGGCAATCACATATACCTGATAATACTGAGCATTTTACTCTTGTAGGCCATTACATATACCTGATGATACTGAGCATTTTACTCTTGTAGGCGATTATATACACGTGATAATACTGAGCATTTTAATCTAGTAGGCGATTACATACACCTGATAATACTGTACATTTTACTCTAGTAGGCGATTATATACACGTGATAATACTGAGCATTTTACTCTAGTAGGCGATTATATATACCTGATAATACTGAGCATTTTACATATAATAGTCTACGTATGCCGTATACCTGATAATACTGCAAGAGCAACATTTATTCTATAGTACTTTTGACATACCTGATAATACTGGGCTTATTATATACAATAGTCTACGTATGCCGTACACCTGATAATACTGCACGGGCAACATTTATTCTATAGTGCGTGTGACATACCTGATAATACTGGGCTTATTATATATGACATACCTGGTGATAATGTGCACATGTCGATGTGGTGCACCGATTAGTGTCATATTCATAGCTTTCGCCTTCCTGTACCCAGGCGTCGATTGCGAGTGTTACGTTGTAATAACCTTAAAACAAAGTTAGATATAAAGTTAAGATATACGTTAAAACGTACTTTTTCAGTCTAATTAACTCAGGTTAATGCAGACCTTTATGAATAACATTTTGATGCCCAGGATTCACGATCAAGAAGCTGACTTAAACTTAAGTCAGATTTTCTCTTATCTCTCTTAATTAATCTCGCTAAATTATGACTTATCTTAGGAATTTTCATTTTGATTTTCATGACCGAACAAAAAATTAGCATTTAATTTCAAGTTTAAGTTCAAAATCAATTCCACAAGAATCCCGAGGCTTTCTTAGACCGTCTTAGGTCAGACTTAGCCATAATTTGTGAAACAAATCTCTGAACTTAGAACTTTTTGATTTATTATTTTATAGTTTGTTTTGAAAGTCTAATACAAAAGTGCGTACTGAAATAAAAAAAAACCATGTTAAGTCATAATTAAGTTCCTTGCAGTTTGAGACCATGTCTGACTTCATGATCCTGCATAGGTTCTGTTGCAAAATAGGTAGAATTCGTCTAATGCATGTGAAGATTTAATGGATGTACGGAAAATATGGTTTTGTATCTATGTCATGAAAAAATTCTTTTCTTAGTACCTAAATCTCGACGGACTAAAAACTCGACACGCAGTTTAAAAAGTCGTCGACATTGTTCATCACATGTATCTAAGGTTCATCAATAAATGTAGTTGGAGTTTTCAATGGGCATTAACCTGTGAAAATTTAGTGTGAAAAATTGACGTCGGGTTTACAAAACTATCTTATACAGATATACAGATGTATTTTTTTTCGGATTTCCTTAACAAATCCATTAGGTGGGATATTCTTGAGTGTTCATGTATGCCACATATACAATCTCAACTAAAAATGATATCACGAGTTACAACTCACTGCTTTGAGCAGACAGATTCTCCCCGTAATCATTACTGTAATTATGGTCGAAGTCACATCTGGTTGACCATCCTTGTGCCACTGATGCTAGGTGATCATCCCAAATCTTCAAACAGAAAACAAAACAAAAACATTACGACAGAGGTAGTGACCAAATGTGCAAGATATACAGCCTTTTAAGTGTTAACTGTTTGACGGCCACGGGACGAGTAAGTCTTTCATCTCCCTACACATTGTTTTTGGCATCTGACAAAAGTACAACACTTGAATCTTGCAGATAGCAGGCGGCATGGGGTTGGAAAAGTGACCGTATGGTACTCCAGGAATTACAACAAGAAACACTACGCTCGCCTTTACCTAAATAAATGTGAATCTATACATGTACATGTAGGCTCTTGCGTGCACTTGTAGGCTAATCACTTGTAGTGCACAATGGGGTAGTAGTCATTCTTGTGAACCGCTTCTTGTTCGGAACTTAGGGCCTGCTATATTTTCGGCTGAAAGTAAGACCAGATATTATTAGCTACATGGTTCGCCAGTGGGAGTGTACGGAAGTATATGGTTCCAGTGACCCTCATTTAAATCAAGGCGTCAGGTGAGACTTTTCTGACACCATATAGTTCCGTACCCTGCCAATGAGTAACCATATTACGAATTTATCATGCAAAAGACTTATCAATTCAGCGCAAAAAACCGATGTACAAGTGCATCGCTTCAAATGAGTGATGTGGCCAATGTTTTCACAACGTAACAAAGGCAGATAGCCTCGTCGGCAAACACATATGGCGTCAGGTGCAGGATACGTGAATATACACGTCCTCACGTGACCGATGCTGTCCAATGAAAAGCGGAGTATTTTGTCTGATGCGGGATAAAGGTGTTTACCGTCACCAATATTCAGTTCCATAGGAGCCATGGTTTCCGTGCTAGTTAGGGTTTATAACTGGTAAACCTGACGTAAAGTGACACTGAATACAAGTTTTCAAATAACATTTTACTGTAACGCGCCGAACTATGATAACCCCTCAGCCCTGTGCGAGAGCTACAGGGATAACAACCACACTGATATAAAGTGATTATATAAACAACCGCTTTATTAACTGAACACACAAGTATATAAGTAAATCGAGGACACGAGTCGTGGTCGGCCTGGTTTTCCCCAAGGTTCACCTTCTTCCGCGGTCGTCAAATCCAGTGCTCCATCCACCAGATATCAACAGCCTTGGAGCTTTCTCTGTCGTCCTGCATAGTTATTCCCACTTTCCTCATGGTCGTCGGCGTTGAGCCGTCAGACCGAGACTACCAGTCTCACCTACACAGCTGTGTTCCCGGCGTCGAAGCCGTCCCTCGAACACAATCTAGGATACCTGCTATGTCCCGGGCGTCGAAGCCTGTCAATCCAGCCAGGATTAAATCACTAGAGAACGTAGGTGGCAAGGTTGAAGGGGATATTACAAAACACGGTTCTCAGTTCATGTCACGTGGTCGCCTCGTATGTCGTCCTTGCCGCATCTGTTGACCGTTGTCTTCTCTCGGCAAACTGAGCTCTTTATTAGCCTCTGGGAGACCTGAGATTAGAACATACTGCTACGACATGTCGTAAAGCTCGTGTTTGTCGTCAGTGACTGATTCGGCTAGACTGCTCTTGTCGTCCGAATCGTCTCCCGGCACACAAGGTTTTAACCGGTCGTGATGCACGACAGTCTCCTTGCCATCAGGTGAAGTCGGATATAGAGCACAGGACCTCGCACCGCCCTTCCCTCTGGCCTTGTAGCTTCTTCGCAGGTCCCCTTTTACGAAATGATGTATGAAGGGAGACCAAGTCACCCTGTTCGTACCGACTGGCTCTTTTTTCAAATCATCTTTTTTTGCTGCAGGTGATGGCCACATATGAAGCTGCGTAAGTCTTCATGAACACCTTCTTCAGGAGCAGCCGCGAGGAACAAGTGCGGTGATAAAATTACTTCGCGCTCAAGCATTAACATGTTCGGAGAATATCCCGTGGTTTCATGAACTGCGGTCCTGTACACCTTGACCGTCAGTAGGAGCTTCACATTCCAGTCTGACTGGTTTTTTTCCATCACGGAATTCAACATCTGGGCCAAGATCCTGCTGAAACGCTCCACCATCCCGTTGGATTGGAAGTGGTGTGCAGTCGTCCGGGTCTTCTTAACTCCAAGCGTACGACATACTTTTTGAAACAATACGCTTTCAAACTGCCTACCTTGTTCAGCGTCTATAATAGACTGGACCTCCGAATCTAGAAATGTAGACGTTGATCAAGCGTCAGCTACTGTCTCAGCTTCTTGATTGTGCATAGGGAAGGCTACCCAGTTGGTAAAGTAGTCAGCAATCACCAATACGTAGGAATTTCCACAGGGAGTCCCTGGCGTACGTCCAACATGTTTTGTCTGTTTCAAACCTGACAGCTCCGACACCACTGCCGCACGTATTTCTGTAGCCCAGACCAGGTGTATACCTGCTTAACCCCAGGAGCGTTTCCCGCACTGCAAGATGTCCACCTGCGGGTTTGTCGTGACACTCTTTAAGTATCTTCTTACCACCAGTAAATGTCGAGCCACACGACCACTTCTGTCCTGCCATCGGTGGTACCAGCACGCCATTCTGTACTGCGGGAAACGGAAACATTCCCCATAGCACTTTGGTTTCGAATCCAAAGGGAGATATTTCCGGGCCATCAGCCACTCCAGAACAGAGCCGACCTGCTTATCAGATTTCTGCGCCACAGCGAATTCGTCCTGTGGTGGGCATAACTGAGGTGGACGAGCAGCATCATAGCAGGTTTGCTGGGTACCGGCCTTGACTTCATTGCCATCGGTCCCCAAGGACTCGTCGATCGGTCGTCGGCTACAGGTGTCAGCATTACTGTGTTTCCTGCTTGACCGATACTCAATATCGAAGTTATAAATACTCAGTACTTCCAGCCAACTAACACGGAATGATCCATGTCTGTCCTCAGGAGAAACTTTCTCCGGTAAAGATAGTGACGAAAGTAACTTACAAGACTTACCACGGCCAACAACTCACGTTTGGTGACCGAGAAACTATCCCGGACTTGGTAAGGACTCATCTTCTAAAAGCTACTTTCCGTTCCTTCCTGAATTGCATCTGAGAGAGTATAGCACCGATATCTTTGGCGATTGCGTTCGTGTCCAGGATAAAAGGCAAAGTGGGATTAGGTATTTTCAAGATCGGGGCTGTAGACAATTTCCCCTTCTAGTACTCGAAGGCGTGTACCACACGAATGGGCTGGCCTTCTCTGTCAGTTTGTGGAGTTGCATTGCTATGTCCTTCACGTAACGCCTGTAGTAACTACAGGAAATTTCGGACATCTGCCTGGTTAATCTAACCTGTCTCAGTGACTCAGTCTTCATGGCCAGTGTAGCTCATAAAACGACATCGGTGAAGGAAAAATGTAGAACTGCAGCACTTCTCAACTTTGCATGTTCCAAAAAGCTATAGATAAACGATCTCGACAAGCCTTCACGAACTTCCACATATGTGGTGGTTACAATCAACACAAATTAAGCTATTTAATATTCATTTAAGGACTCAATGTAATATTTTTTTTCGTTTATTCCCCAATAAATCTAAAAAAAAATATTACAGTCAATACTAAATTTAAGTATTAACAATACTAACAATATTAAATTTAAGGAATAAAAGAATGTTATCTGATGTTATTCTTTCATTTCAAACCGTGGGAAATGTTAGTCGATTGTTTAAAGGAAACGCCGCAGGCTCCTGAATACACATTTTAAGAATGTGATTTTTTGGGTCAATGAAATTGGGGATCGAAGTTATACCGTTAGTAAGCAACGTCACGTGCCCGGCGAAAGAAATGACGAGGAAAGTTTACTTTTGCGGGTTGTTTCAAAAAGAATCGTGAATACCGGTAACTTAATATTTATACGGTGAAATCTGGGTGGAGTTTAGGTACAGAAGATGTAGAACGAGTTGAATTTATTTTGTTAGACGAATATGGACAGGCCTGAAATACCGTTGACAAGAAATTACAGAACGGCAATAAAAAGCCTTTGTTTCTCGATTGTTATCACACTTGCTCGCACTGGACACATACTTGTACCTTTCCTAATCACATTTCATTAAACGGCTCGAATCCTGCATGAATATCACTTTTGAAGGAAATGTCCAAAATCCATTAACTCCATCGTTTACCCCGCGTTCAATGGTTTATAGGCTCGTCAACTCTCCATCGGGAGCTGACGGAGATTCACGAACTGGTGTGCATGAGCGTCATGCTTGCATGAGACACAGATACCAAACAGCTGTTAATGACAGCCAGCAGTTGACATCAACAGGATGCAGCGAGAGGCTGTCCGAATTTGTCGCGACGGTCGCAATATTTGGGGGCCTCCGTGGCTCACTCGGTTAGCGCGCTAGCGCAGCGTACCGGTAATGACCCAGGAGTCTCTCACCAATGCGGTCGCTGTGAGTTCAAGTCCAGCTCATGCTGGTTTCCTCTCCGGCCGTAAGTGGGAAGGTCAGCCAGCAATATTTGCCTCACTGGACAAGCCAGCACAGGGAGAAGACGTTGGAAAAGTCAGTTGCAGTAGCATGCACAACAGGTAAGACAAAAAGTTTTTTTAACTGTTATTATAGATAACACGGGCCGATTCCACAAAGCCATTTCTGACCTAAAGGAAAAGAAAATCTAAATATCAAAATACCATTGAAAAAAGTATGCGCTTCCTCGCAGGTGCATGCAATAAAAAATTCTAATATGTAACTCAAGTTGATAAATTATAAATAAAGTCAGCGCCAAAATACGCTGTAAGCGACTCCGTTTTGCCAAGAACCAGTCCAGAAGTCCTCTGTGTCAGGAGGAGAACTGCCGTCGGAAACCGCCGAAATGCAATTCGTACATTTCCTGTAGGACTCTTTTTCCAAGAAGGTAGCAAACAGTACAGCTCATTTTCCGCTTGAGGATCGGGAAACCGGAATGTTGGGCGTAGTTTCCGAGTTCACACGAACAAGCCGGCAGTTTTAACGACTCTCATTGGCTGAAATGCAACACACCACCAGCATAAATTACAGGGCGTTAAAGATGGAGGAAGCGATGAACTCAGCGATTTTTGCCAGCTTTGCCGTTTTCAGACTTTTCGTGTATGGCGAGAAAAAATCGCAAAATTATGCAGCAGGCAGCACCAGACAGAAAAAAATGTGCTCTTTTCAGCCTAAATCATCATTGTTTTAAGTTTTCTTCTCCTTTAAGTAAAGTTTAAAATCTCTTCACAGCGATTAGTTTGGTTCTGGAAGTAGTCATTTGGTCAGATTTGTTTTTACCCAGAGCTGATGAGAGTGATTTTAATTTCTGAAGCCGAAACAAGCTTTATGATCGTATGTCAGTTTTTGATTTCAGTCAGAAATGGCTTTGTGGAATCGGCCTTGGTACTTTTTAAAACTAATCTCGCTAAAATTTAAAAACAAAAAAAAACAAAAAAAAAAAAAAAAAATAGAGAAAAACAAGACAAAGAGAAAAGAATTAATAATAAATAAA
The DNA here is from genome assembly GCF_032854445.1 of Liolophura sinensis. Classification (NCBI taxonomy): domain Eukaryota; kingdom Metazoa; phylum Mollusca; class Polyplacophora; order Chitonida; family Chitonidae; genus Liolophura; species Liolophura sinensis. The sequence continues at coordinate 1,283,550 of NC_088303.1, read as the reverse complement.
ACATTACTGAGGGGATTAATGTATATGTGCATTTCGCTTTGTTGAATATACATTTGTCAGACATATTTTTCATACTAGTATTTAGTTTTCCCTTTGTAGAAATAGGAGACTATAAAAATAGTTACACAATGCTGGCTGATGATGAACTGAACTGTGGATGTACTTAGTGTGACCACATACATCTGGCCACAAAGTAAGAGCTGCTGTGGGAATATAAATCAGTCCATTATTCCCTCTTTCATTCTGTTGTGTTCAGACTTGTTCAACAATTTAAATGCACATTAGTTCATATAAGCAGACATGAAAATGCAGTTAAAATGTGATATGTGCATGCATGGTTAAGGTTGACATTTTTGAGTACGGCATAAAACACCTATCAAATAATTAATTCCATTCATAAACTCTTTATGATTATCTTACGGTACCAGTTTTCGTAATAATTCTTACCACTCTACAATTCGTTTTTCGCTGTCAGATTCCATGGTGTCTTTTGCTTTGGATTTGTAATACTCATGTAAAAAGCTGGTTGGCATCTGTGTCAAGAATGTCGAGCATACAAGGCAGTTCGGGAATCTCCGTCAGATCCTGAAGGCGAGCCAAAGAGGCTATAAATGGTGGAGCGCCGGGATAAACGATGGTGCTGATAGATTTCGGGCGTCTTTCAAAAATGATATTCATGCGGAATTTGAGCCGTTTAATGGAATGGGATAAGGAAAGGTATGTGTCTAGTATGAGCAGGAGTTTTTTTTATTGCAGTTTAGTGATTTCTTGTCAGCGGTGTTTCGTGCCTCTCCATGACTGACTTATAAGGGTGATAGCTGCGAGTGTCTGTGCTCGCCCTCGGCTGTGCATAGCATGCACCCCACTGACTCGAGACGACTTTCCGTGTCCATGTCGCCCGTGTGATCATATTGAGGTAGGCACGCCTGTTCAGTCTTAATTCCACTTCAATTTATCCGCAGAATTTGTACTGATGCCCGTGTTTGTGAATGTGTACATAATACAGACAAAAACAGATATATTTAAAGTGTTCTCTTTTTCATTTTGCAGATCCTGCCTCCAGTCTTTTTCAGTTCTATTCTTAGAGAAAGTAGTCCTACCTGAGCGTGGCTTCCTTTTCATTGGAATATCAACGCAAAAACGACCAATCGGATTGCCGACACTGTATAGTCCGCCGACACATACGACAGATCAAGTGTCTACTCAGGATAGAACTAATAAACCACAACCACAACACAGGTCATTATAGATTGACATTCAGTTACGACATGCAGAAATTAGACCCAGATGCACCCAGAAAGCCTCGGCTCCGAGAGACAAATGGACCTAGACTTGAGCCATTCCAGGTAGGCCTATAGACCTATGGGTCAAGAGCGAACGTCGAACTGCCGACATGTGACCTACAAGTAAGGTGAGACGTAGGCATAGATCCCTGCCAAAGGATCTGATATAAGTGCATGTATGGTTTTACATGTACCTACATTCAGTGCACTGTACACATTGACACTCACCAAAAAGATCATATTTGAGGCTGAAGGCGTTGGTCTACTCCTGTGGTAATTGTGTCTACGAAGAATGGCGATTTTCTCCTCTTCCGTCAAACCCGTCTTGCTGGTATCCTGGCTCCATCCCGGGAAAGAAAAGCGTTTTTGTCGATCTTCAGCAACTTGAAAGTGCATAGGCCTACTTTCTTTCTTCACTGAGAGGCCGAGCTGCACACAGGTGGATATTATCACTCCTACAATGCTAAAACGTACCATCTTCGCAATCATTGTGTGTAATGAAGAGCATTGGACGTATTCACTTCGACGCTATGTTTTTATAACGATGTTCTCGTGTAAAGAATGACGTCAAATAGAATAGCTGACGTTAAAACGTTCCACATGTACGATGGCCTAGTACGTCAGAGCCCATAATGCCGTGCGAAACGTCATTTTCACCCGTGTTTTAAAAGAGCAAAATATTTTTGGTATAAAAATAACGCGGGATAACAATAAACATTGGTGACATATCTTTTTTTGGCAAGATTAAGTGTAAGACAAAATGCGGAAAATTATTGCTTTTTATTGTATGTTTAGCTATGATGTCACCAGTCAGAATTAGGTCGACTTCAGGTGGAAATTCCACAAGTTGAAGCTGGATTTCTTTATATTTATTTATTTATTTGGTGTTTTACGCCGTACTCAAGAATATTTCACTTGTACGACGGCGGTTAACATTGTAGTGGGCCGGGCTTGAACTCACAGCGAAGGCACTGGTGAGAGGCTCCTTGTCGTTGTCCCGCGCTTCCTCGTTATAACCACCTCGATCACGGAGGCCCCATCTTTTTTCTTTTTCTTTTTTCATTATAGAGAGAGGTCAAAATTAGTCGGGGGAAAATGTAACATGTGACATTTATCTTATTATTATTATTTTTTTTTTGTCTTAGCAGTTCCAGAAATCGTGATAATGTTCCCTACAAGCTATGGAAAATTATCGCAAACTTTCAGCTTAATTGATTTCGACTGAACTTTCTGTATTTTTCTCTAATAACCGACTTTTGCACTTTCATGAAATACCACCTTCGGTATCGTGCGATTTTCAGTTTTTACGCAGTAATCGTACTTTTAAAATAGTTTCACTACGACCCGAATTACGAAAGATATAGTCTGCACTAAAATTATTAAGCATTGTTATATACATGAATATATGGCTTTAGAAAGTATATTGGCCGCTCGGCAAATTTCGTGCAAATTGACGCTTAACTGTATAAGAGGTGTGTCTTGCGAATTACCTCGGTCAGCTGAGGTTTTACTCTAACTGTTGATATAAATGCGTAGATAACAGCAAATTACATTCTTCTTGGCACCATGACATAAGCAGAATTGGGTAAAAAAAATGCTCTTTGGTAGAACTACTCATAATGCCATTCTGTCATCACATTTAACATACTATAGCATTAAAACAATGCAAGTGGCCTCGGGAACGCCCTGTCCAGCAACAGAATCCTGGTTATGCAGGAATAAGATATAGTAAATGACTTACAGCAAGAGGCCGGATTTCACCAGTTATTTACCTCTGACCGTTTTCCAACTATCACACTGTCGTCGCTGCACTATAGTGTTAATCTCTGTGGTGTAGTCTTTCATTTCGTTTCTTTCCTATATATATTTTTTTCCAATTAAAGTTACTATGTTTTTGTGATGCATTTTCTGCAATGTAGTACAATTGTTTACGACGTTTTTGTTTGAGTATTGAAGCCTTTTTTTTATTTTTTATTCTGGGAGCGTATTTTTGTCGGATTTTTTTTAGAACACAGAGGAAAACTTGTGATCTATGTGGTGTTCGTGTATCCCTGTGGCACCTGCAGTAATCTCATTAGCTATTGTGTACAGTTTTCTGCAGGTGTGTTTGTGTAGCTCACGATGTAAGCTGTAGTGTACAGTTTTCTGCAGGTGTGTTTATGTAGCTGCGATATAGGCAAGATGTGTACAACAGATACACCTTTAATGTGTAGGTACACGTACAAAAGGTGATGAATACTGGGCAGGCGTATTAAGGCGAGATTAATATGCCCTGTTCAAAACTGCTACAATTAATGTATTGTGCTTAAATATTATTGTATATATATGTGCGATTGTAAATAAAACTTCCTTACATATAATTCCTTTGTTAATATGTGTCAAAAGTGTACATAACCACTTACTTGTATAAAATTGAACTCGTTAGGACTGTGTGTGGATTGTGTATAGTGGCGCCACCTAAAATAAAGGCTGGTCGGACTGTACTTCTGCTGTTGTTTTAAATAGCTGGTAAGAAACTTGATAACTTGATCTGAATTATCAGTAGGAATCAAAGACGATGTATCGTTGCGTAAAATTCCACTGAGTTAAAACGCCAAGGCCTACTGTACCAGTATCGGTGCATAATTTAAACATATTAAATTAGCAAACAAGCGACCCTTTTTTAATGTTGAACAATATAGTTGCTTATGTGTGAAACCGTGTTAGACAGCATAACCAGTAGAGCATTTTAAACAGCAAGAGATTCCGATATCTGTAACCGTGATGACGCTAAACGTACGATTTACACAGACAGGCGTCACAAACAGTTGGTTGCCGGGCCAAAACTAGGGAGAATCCGTGTAGCCTCGTTTTCCTTCCGGCTGGGCGTCCCCAATAATGGCGGCAACTGACATTTTAGCAGACACCGACAGTGACGATGAAATTCCACCAGACTGGGAGGAAAGAGTCACACTGGACGGGAAAGTCTACTACGCAAAGTAGGGCATTGTTGTTCAAACATGTTCTTTCAGTTTGAGATGATAACGCGTATCAAGCATGTTTTCTAAAATTAAAGCTAGTAGTTTCCTCATTTTCCACATGCATGACAACAACAACACCGTGCCTGGCCGATTTTCCATCTTTTTATATTTGGACTCAAAAGTCGCTTAGTCAAGACTTACTGCCATTCATCCCAGTACGATACATTATAAAGTTTCTTAAAACAATTTCTCGATTACTAATCACCACGTCCTGTCCAGTTACTGGGAATTTACTGACTAGAACTTGCAGCAGATATTGTGGTACGCGGGACTGCATGGTGCAGTTCTAGTCATAAGTCACTTCATTGAAAATCATTAAGGCTAGATTACCCACCTTACCCATTTGATTCGCTAACATCCAACCACTTACATTCATTCTCTCCCTGTCCACAGTGTTTACCTGGTAAGTCCATTTTGAACAATATATTTTGACGAATGAAATCCTTGACATGTCTTCTCTGTTCCAGTTTGACGTCCTACATCACATGCGTCACACACACACTTCATTCTTTTAAATGAAACTACTTCTGACTAGAACTGCAGCATGCCGTCAAGCTTATCACAGTTTTTGGTGCAAGTTCTAGTCATAAAACTAAGATAGTTGCGGAGTGGTGTAAGGATAACTGTTTGTTTTTTATGTTTGGACAACGCCCGCATAATCATGTCTGAAGGGCCCTATTTACCCTGAAAGGGTGCGTTATAAAATGTGGGAAACAGTCCATTGCTAACCTCTCTAAAATCCCAAGCTGTTGATCATCCCAAAGCTAAATATCTATCCATACATCTTCAAGTTCAACCACTCCACTCACTTGAACTTCACAGAAAGGGCTGCCCATCATGTACACCAGTGGGGTTCCTGAGCCACACATTTCTACCTTTCCAATTGCGAGAAGCAGAAACCAGGATAACTACATATACAGCATTACAACAAACACCGCAACTATTTTGTAAACTGGACAGGTTGAGCTTGATGAAATATGGGTGAATGTTTTCTTTTAAGATGATGTCCTAAGCATTGTAAAGGACTAACTTGACAGACCAGGGAGGTTAATAATCGACTATTTTCCAAAATTTTGCATCATTCAGGGGGGAATAGGACCCAGTCATGACTATGAGAACACAAGACTCAGAAATACAAAAAAGCAAACATAGTCATGCAGGGCTAGGTAACTCTCAGTCAGGCAACACATTTTCACATAAGCATTAAAACTTCCCTATCATAAATCAACCAGGAGATGCCCATAACCAACAGAGCTGTTCTCTCGCTCTGGACCAACAACAATCCATGACAACCACTCGAATTCACAAGACAGGTAGATTTCCCAACACTACGCCCATCTCATTCTGATAGCCACGCATACAGTCATAGTAGGCCGTTCAAGAGAGATAACCCATTGGCAATCATTATACCAACACTAGGTAAGTCACCCATCAGACTGACTGGCTGACACAGGTCATGAGCTCACAGCATTTAGCTGAGTCTTGTTTGTCCCCCCAGTGGAAATGGTGACAGACGGCTTGCAGCCCAAGTGATGGAAATGGTGACAGACAGCTTGCGGCCAAGTGATGGAAATGGTGGCCAAAGTGATGAAAATGGTGACAGTGGGCTCGCGGCCCAAGTGATGGAAATGGTGACAGAGGGCTTGCAGCCCAAGTTATTGAAATGGTGACAGAGGGCTTGCGGCCCAAGTGATGGAAATGGTGACAGAAGGCTTGCGGCCCAAGTGATGGAAATGGTGAAAGACGGCATGCGGCCCAAGTGATGGAAATAGTGAAAGACGGAATGCAGCCCAAGTAATTGAAATGGTGACAGAGGGCTTGCGGCCCAAGTGATGGAAATGGTGACAGAAGGCTTGCGGCCCAAGTGATGGAAATGATGACAGACGGCTTGCGGCCAAGTGATGGAAATGGTGACAGACGGCTTGCAGCCCAAGTGATGGAAATGGTGACAGATGGCTTGCGGCCCTAGTGATGGAAATGGTGACAGAGTGCTTGCGGCCCAAGCGATGGAAATGGTGAAAGACGGCTTGCGGCCAAAGCGATGGAAATGGTGAAAGACGGCTTGCGGCCCAAGTGATGGAAATGGTGACAGACGGCTTGCGGCCCGAGTGATGGAAATGGTGACAGACGGCTTGTGGCCAAGTGATGGAAATGGTGACAGAAGGCTTGCGGCCCAAGTGATGGAAATGGTGACAGATGGCTTGCGGCCCAAGTAATTGAAATGGTGACAGACGGCTTGCGGCCCAACTGATGGAAATGGTGGAAGACGGCTTGCGGCCCAAGCGATGGAAATGGTGAAAGACGACTTGCGGCCCAAGTGATGGAAATGGTGACAGATGGCTTGTGGCCCAAGTGATGGAAATGGTGACAAACAGCTGGCGGCCCAAGTGATGGAAATGGTGAAAGACGGTTTGCAGCCCAAGTTGGTGTAGTGTCTGAAAATGTACTTGTTATATGTAATTTTTGCGGTTGTCATGGAGATCGTTTTGGTTAGGCGTGACTCAGAACAGGTTAGTTATGGTGACCTCTCAGCTGACATCAGTTTACATTAGGGAAATTTCAGAGAATGTGTGAAGATGCAGTAAGTGTTTGTTGCCGTTAATCTGACACATTTGGGGCTATATTACATTGTTACTCTGTTTTGCTCACCTGAGAGATACTCCACTCTGTAGTTACATGTAGATCTTAGACGGCCAGTCTGGGTCGAGTGGCACAGCTCTGAGTTACAGGGCCAAACAAGATCAAATGTGTCCCTTTGGATATTTTGTGCACGATTTCTTCAAATGAACACAAATCATCTACAAAGTACTCTAACTAATAGTTGTCCATTGTATTTAAAAATGAGTGCATTTGAAAAATCTGACCAACAAGCTTGCTTTTGATGTTATCTCCTTTTTCTGATGTTTTTTTTTTTTATGTTTTTCTAAAAGAACTTGTCTGCACCATCATTGCCAAAGAGTTATTTGTTAGTCCAGATATTAATCTACTGCCTAACACTGACAAATTTGTGTGCTGTATGTAAACTGTGTGGGAAAGTCTGTCTGTAACTTGCCAATGGCCTGTTGGTTTATCCTGACCCCTCTGGATTTATCCACCGATAAAACTGACTGCAAAAATTCTTAAGTATATTATACAGCATGTAAATGCCAGTCAACTAAAATGATAAATCCTGGTGGTTTGTCAGTTAATATCTAATGGGGCGTTAGGAACTGTAAATGTACAGGGCACACCTGTATGTATATCTTTGTTATTACAGCCATGCTAAACAGACAACACAGTGGGTGCATCCTACCACTGGGAAGAAGAAGGTTGTCAAAGGAGGTGAGAATACTGGCAGTAATACAAGAAAATTGGAACAATCACAAGTTTATAATCCTGGGAGAGTCTCACTAAGGGCCAATTAAGTTAAAGTATGCAGTATTTCTTCAGTCTTTTCACAGTTGTTTTAAGCATATTTTAATATTTTCAATTTTCTGCCTGGACTGAAGCTCAGAGTTAAATTATTTTTGTAAAGCCCAGATGTTGATAAACTTAGATAAACATAAATTACTGGCATGCAGAAAGGAAGAAGAACTAGGGTACATACTCATACAGAGCTCAGGTAATGTTTATCGTACTGGTATGACGGTGGTAGGCAGTATAGCAGATGGCTGGATGTTCATTCATTCATACAGAGCTCAGGTAATGTTTATCGTACTGGTATGACGGTGGTAGGCAGTATAGCAGATGGCTGGATGTTCATTCATTCATACAGAGCTCAGGTAATGTTTATCGTACTGGTATGACGGTGGTAGGCAGTATAGCAGATGGCTGGATGTTCATTCATTCATACAGAGCTCAGGTAATGTTTATCGTACTGGTATGACGGTGGTAGGCAGTATAGCAGATGGCTGGATGTTCATTCATTCATACAGAGCTCAGGTAATGTTTATCGTACTGGTATGACGGTGGTAGGCAGTATAGCAGATGGCTGGATGTTCATTCATTCATACAGAGCTCAGGTGCTCGGTCAGGAGTGCTCGGTCAAACATACCACTGCATCATTTGTTTGGAATTGTAAATTAAATATTAAGTTCTGGTTTCATCTTCTAATGATTCCTTGCCAAGTGCTGCACATACTGTATCTATGAAGGTAAGCTTTACTGAGGGCATTAACCTGTCATTTGATTAAAATAACAGGAAGTTAAGTACTGATATATCATGCTGTTTATATCATTGTGAAACAGTTAGCTGGACAAAACACAGGGCTGTGTCTAGAATAGTGTGGAAGGTTCCCATCCCAAAGGTGACATGGTGATAGTGCATAACACGAATAAAGAAACATTTGTTGTAATATTTGTGTTCAGTTTGCTGCTTTTAATACGGCTTGATAATCTTTGATGCCCAACAGTTTTCCAGAATTACAATCTAGGGCTGTAAATAATGCCCTGAAATACAGGATTTTTCTACTTCATTCCATACAGAGTCTCCACAAACAGATATTATTATATTGTGTCATACAGATATGTATGTACATGTAAGCTTGTACCTTGTAAGGTAAATTTTTCATGCCAATACTTCACAATCCAAAGTGTGTTAAGGAAAAGACCTCTAAAAATCAAAGTAGAAAAAATTATAAGAGGAAAACAAGGGGATGTGACGTCAGAGCACTTAGATGCATTCCACCCACCATAATGCTGGCTGCCGTTGTATAAGTGAAATATGCTTGAGTACGGCGTAAAACACCAATCAAATAAATAAATAAATCTTAGATGCATTGTCAGTATCGCTCCTAAAGTTCACCATACCATTCAAATATTTGAAATCCTTACAGCACACTTAAAAAAAGCTGAAGAAATAAATTGAAGTATTTTTACACATAGTTTTCAGTTGTCTTTATAGTGAACCTTACTTCATATTTTAGCTTTCATTTACTTTAATACATGTATAGTGCATTCTACCAAAATTCATGAGTATGGAGTCTAACAAATTTGGCCTGTAAATATGCACACTCTTCACAAGCACATACAGTGCCAAGGCCTTGATTAAAAGGACAGGTTTGATGCCTACAATTAAGTTTTTCTGATAGGAAATTAATCAAACTCTAGATAACCCCTTAAATGGCCCAATGAGGTGAATGGATCATTTAGAATCGAGCTAAATATGTCACTTAACAAAGCTGAAGTTTGGGTGAAATATGTCACTTAACAAAGCTAAAGTTTTGGTGAAATGTGTCACTTAACAAAGCTGAAGTTTGGGTGAAATAGGTCACTTAACAAAGCTAAAGTTTTGGTGAAATGTGTCACTTAACAAAGCTGAAGTTTTGGTGAAATATGTCACTTAACAAAGGTGAAGTTTTGGTGAAATATCATATCCTTTTTTCTGTTGCTGCTGTTGTCACAGAGTTACCGTATGGCTGGCAGAGAAAAGTAACAGATGATGGACATGTGTTTTATGTTGAGTAAGTAGTTTTACTTTTTACTTCAGGGAAGAAGTTTGTATTATTTAACAAGTTTATACCTATACTGGGTTTATATGTGTAATTTTCACAGGTTAAGTGGAAAGCATGAATTCAGAAAATGAGTTGTTTTGATGGAAAGCAGCTCGCTGAAGTCATACTATATGCACAAACACAGTGGAATTTAGTTGAGGCTCATGTTACTGCTTTTGCTGCAGAAACTTACAACAGTAACACGTGTGTATGGTGAATGAAGGGAAGTAACTCAGTAGATTACCTGATGGGTGAGACATTATATTTGGATACCATTGCTGGCTTTGGTGTGGGCTTTGAGTGGATTGGGATAAGCTTGTTGTCATGGAGACCAGTCTGGTACAAGGAGACAGCCATGGTTTGATGTTAACTGAATCACGTGAAATGTGGCTAGTCACATTTATACATGTACAGTACAATGTATGCAAATCCCAAAAGAAAATGAGTGAGTGACAAAAATTAGCTGATTTATGGTGAACTTTAACACAGCCTTAAGTTTTCCACATGCCTACTTATTGGTGGCAAATTTTGCCTGCGTTTTATTGACCCTAGAAAGGTGTTTTTGGCTTTGTGTACAAGGTAAGGCGATATCCTACTGGAAAAATTATTAAATTATACTTCATGACATTTATTTGCATCTAAAAACACACTTATTGAGGCAAAGTTTGGGGTCATTTGCAATGGATTTTGTTTCACCAAAGTTGGGTGTGACATAACAGGTGCTTGTGCTGTGACAATGATGGTGCAGTGAGGTGGCACTGTAATTATGGAGATAAAAGGAGATCTGATGATAATATGAATGAAAAAAAAAATGTGTTTGATATTACTACAGTGACCTCTACTGGCTGGTCTTTTAATTAAGATTCTAACATGCCTCCAAACACTTCAACACTAAAAGCAGTGGTGAGCGAAGTGTGCTCAAATTGACAGTCTATGCACAGTTGCCATCTTCGTCATGGACGCTGAGACGGTTCATATACCTGGTCTGGCAGTTAAGTTTAAAGGTGAAATATTTACCATCACGGACATCAATTGGTCAAAAGGCACTTATACCGTGTGTGAGATATAAAGAGTTGGCATCAAACAACAACCATCTAGGTATATCTGGATATTTGCCACAGGGGCAACGATGTGTTTGTTTTTCTCGTACTTGTAATTCCTCCAAAAGGGGAAGATTGCTGGCATTACAAGGAAGCAATGGAAGTGAACAGCTTGTAGTAAATGATGGCTGAAGAACAATGCCGTTCTTTCAGTCTTTTACACTCAACGGTTGTTTCCTGGCAGTAAGCGGATGCATCTGTGACTTGTGTCAGCGCGCCTGGCTCCATACCTTCACCCAGACACAGAGTTACTCGAGTTGAAAAAGTTGTAGGCCTGAGTTTTCTAAAATGGGCTCCACATGGTCATCAAATTCTCGTCAACGCTGTCAATTTAGGAAGCACCTTCCATTTAAACTTCAACGGATTCTACAAGATTCTCCACGAAAGTAATCATTCGCTTCTGACCGTTTTTTATTAGTTTGATCATAAGATCATAATTCTTCTGTCATCGTAAAACTGTTATGTTCAAATTTAGAGCTCGAACTGACATGGAGAGGTGCTGGCAGAAAATCTGCATTTATTGGTCAATAACTGTCACATGCCTCGCTCTGATTGGATGATTTATCTTCCACCCTTTCAATTGGCATGGGCTTGCCCAAGTTCGTAACAACACAACCTAGACCATTACATGTTAAAGAAAAGGAGAGCAATTGTTTTCGATATTTTCTCCCCTCCCTCCCCAGAAGGGCTGTCTTAATTCATAATTGTATATCAGAATAGAAATAAAACGTAGTTTGGAATGCTCAGATCCTGAAGAGAATACACAGCAGACGGAGTTGTTTGTTTGGATGTTATGGTGTGGCATTGTCCTTCTGTGGATGTATAGGTGTACAGCCTGTAGTTAATGGGCAGTGATGTTATGGTGTGGCATTGTCCTTCTGTGGATGTGTAGATGTACAGCCTGCAGTTAATGGGCAGTGATGTTATGGTGTGGCATTGTCCTTCTGTGGATGTGTAGATGTACAGCCTGCAGTTAATGGGCAGTGATGTTATGGTGTGGCATTGTCCTGTGGATGTGCAGCCTGCAGTTAATGGGCAGTGATGTTATGTTGTGGCATTGTCCTTTTGTGGATGTATAGATGCACAGCCTGCAGTTAATGGCCAGTGATGTTATGGTGTAGCATTGTCCTTCTGTGGATGTGTAGATGTACAGCCTGCAGTTAATGGGCAGTGATGTTATGGTGTGGCATTGTCCTTCTGTGGATGTGTAGATGTACAGCCTGCAGTTAATGGGCAGTGATGTTATGGTGTGGCATTGTCCTGTGGATGTGCAGCCTGCAGTTAATGGGCAGTGATGTTATGTTGTGGCATTGTCCTTTTGTGGATGTATAGATGTACAGCCTGCAGTTATTGGGCAGTGATGTTATGGTGTGGCATTGTCCTTGTTTGGATGTGTAGATGTACAGCCTGCTGTTAATGGGCAGTGATGTTATGGTTTGGCATTGTCCTTCTGTGGATGTGTAGATGTACAGCCTGCAGTTAATGGGCAGTGATGTTATGGTGTGGCATTATCCTTCTGTGGATGTGTAGATGTACAGCCTGCAGTTAATGGCCAGTGATGTTATGGTGTGGCATTGTCCTTCTGTGGATGTGTAGATGTACAGCCTGCAGTTAATGGGCAGTGGTGTTATGGTGTGGCATTGTCCTTCTGTGGATGTGTAGATGTACAGCCTGCAGTTAATGGGCAGTGATGTTATGGTGTGGCATTGTCCTTCTGTGGATGTGTAGATGTACAGCCTGCTGCTAATGACTAGTGATGTTATGGTGTGGCATTGTCCTTCTGTGGATGTGTAGATGTACAGCCTGCAGTTAATGGGCAGTGATGTTATGGTGTGGCATTGTCCTTCTGTGGATGTAAACATGTATAGCCTGCAATTAATGGCCAATGATGTTATGGTGTGGCATTGTCCTTCTGTGGATGTATAAATGTACAGCCTGCAGTTAATGGGCAGTGATGTTATGTTGTGGCATTGTCCTTCTGTGGATGTGTAGATGTACAGCCTGCAGGTAATGGGCAGTGATGTTATGGTGTAGCATTGTCCTTGTGTGGATGTATAGATGTACAGCCTGCTGTTCATGGGCAGTGATGTTATGGTGGAGCATTGTCCTTCTGTGGGTGTATAGATGTTTACATGCACAAAAGGACAATGCTACACCACACCCTACAGTTCATGGCCAGTGATGACATAGTGTGGCATTGTCTTTTTCTGGAGTGTTTGATATTATTGCTACAGCTGCAGAAAGGTTTCACTTTATAGAATTATATAAAGTCTTGTTTATGTGTCTTAACTATGTCAGAAGCATGTTGAAAGCACATTTCATAGCTGCTTTACCGGTCCGGATAACACAGTTGGGAGGGCGTCCGCTTCGGGAGCAGTAAATCCAGGATCAGCCCTGGTCGAGTCAAGACCCTAAAAGAGGAAGTTGTAACTTCATCGCTTGGCGTTCAACTTGAAGGGGATAGTGCAGCAACTGGTTGACCTGTATCAGTTTAATGGCTCGGGTGGGCGGCTTACTTGCCTTCGGTAAGTCGTCTCATTGAAGTAGCACTAAATGAAAGAGCGGTGGAAATCCATCCTGCAACAAGGAGGTACATTACATACACCCTAAGGATTCCATCTTCATCATATGACTGAACAATTGTTGAGCTCGATGTTAAAGCCCTAGCACTCACTCACTCACTCAATCACTCATAGCTGCTGTATAGAGCTATGGATGCATGTACACGTACAATGTATTTTGGGGTTTTTATGTTGACCACGCTTAAATATACTTTCACAAAGTGTGTTTGACGAACTACAACTTACTTCACAAAAGAGTTTGAAATAGGATGTCCCGGAATATTTTGATCATGACATCAAACCATCATTGTCAATTGATCACTGTGCTGTGTCGCAAGAATGTGTTAACAACTCAGGTTTACGAGGAAAGAGATAATTCCTCAACCTGATCAGATATAACACCCCATTTGTAAAAAATCAGTAATAAACCAACCAGTAAATTATGCTGCCTTATACTTGTAGTCATATCAATGAGAAAACCACTTATACAGACCCTCGCCTAGCCTTTGCTGAGGAGGTCAAGGACTCACCTATGGACTTCAGACAGAGGTTTGACGGGAACACGTCTGCCATGCAAATACTCCTGGGGCGTGATCTCACAGGGAAATACGCCATTGTGACTGGTGCTAACTCCGGCATAGGTCAGTTGTGTGGCTTTAATTTCTTAAATTTAATAGCTGGGTGTTGCAAAATGTGCAATGGCTGATGTTTGTGTAGCTCCTTTAGCAATTTTTCTGTTAATACATTAGGTTATACTTGATTGAAGCCTCTCACCAGTGATCCTACCATCGTTACCTGCGGGCCGTGGTCCAGAATACTCTGTACATTTGTGATCCTACCATCGTTACCTGCGAGCCATGGCCCAGAATACTCTGTACATTTGTGATCTTACCATCGTTACCTGCGAGCCGTGGCCCAGAATACTCAGTACATTTGTGATCCTACCATCGTTACCTGCGAGCCGTGGCCCAGAATACTCTGTACATTTGTTATCCTACCATCGTTACCTGCGAGCCGTGGCCCAGAATACTCTGTACATTTGTGGTCCTACCATCGTTACCTGCGAGCCGTGGCCCAGAATACTCAGTACATTTGTGATCCTACCATCGTTATCTGCGAGCCCTGGCCCAGAATACTCTGTACATTTGTGATCCTACCATCGTTACCTGCGAGCCGTGGCCCAGAATACTCAGTACATTTGTTATCCTACCATCGTTACCTGCGAGCCGTGGCCCAGAATACTCAGTACATTTGTTATCCTACCATCGTTACCTGCGAGCCGTGGCCCAGAATACTCAGTACATTTGTGATCCTACCATCGTTACCTGCGAGCCGTGGCCCAGAGTTCTCTGTACATTTGTGATCCTACCATCGTTACCTGCGAGCCATGGCCCAGAATACTCAGTAGATTTGTTATCCTACCATCGTTATCTGCGAGCCGTGGCCCAGAATACTCAGTACATTTGTGATCCTACCATCGTTATCTGCGAGCCGTGGCCCAGAATTCTCTGTACATTTGTGATCTTACCATCATTACCTGCGAGCCGTGGCCCAGAATACTCTGTACATTTGTGATCCTACCATCGTTACCTGCGAGCCGTGGCCCAGAATACTCAGTACATTTGTTATCCTACCATCGTTACCTGCGAGCCGTGGCCCAGAATACTCTGTACATTTGTGGTCCTACCATCGTTACCTGCGAGCCGTGGCCCAGAATACTCAGTACATTTGTGATCCCACCATCGTTATCTGCGAGCCCTGGCCCAGAATACTCAGTACATTTGTGGTCCTACCATCGTTACCTGCGAGCCGTGGCCCAGAATACTCAGTACATTTGTGATCCTACCATCGTTACCTGCGGGCCGTGGCCCAGAATTCTCTGTACATTTGTGGTCCTACCATCGTTACCTGCGAGCCGTGGCCCAGAATACTCAGTAGATTTGTTATCCTACCATCGTTATCTGCGAGCCATGGCCCAGAATACTCTGTACATTTGTGATCTTACCATCGTTACCTGCGAGCCGTGGCCCAGAATACTCTGTACATTTGTGGTCCTACCATCATTACCTGCGAGCCATGGCCCAGAATACTCAGTACATTTGTGATCCTACCATCGTTACCTGCGAGCCGTGGCCCAGAATACTCAGTACATTTGTGATCCTACCATCATTACCTGCGAGCCGTGGCCCAGAGTTCTCTGTACATTTGTGATCCTACCATCGTTACCTGCGAGCCATGGCCCAGAATACTCAGTAGATTTGTTATCCTACCATCGTTATCTGCGAGCCATGGCCCAGAATACTCAGTACATTTGTGATCCTACCATCGTTATCTGCGAGCCGTGGCCCAGAATTCTCTGTACATTTGTGATCTTACCATCATTACCTGCGAGCCGTGGCCCAGAATACTCTGTACATTTGTGATCTTACCATCATTATCTGCGAGCCGTGGCCCAGAATACTCAGTAGATTTGTGATCCTACCATCCTTACCTGCGAGCCCTGGCCCAGAATACTCAGTAGATTTGTGATCCTACCATTATTACCTGCAAGCCAAGTCCCAGAATACTCAGGAGATTTGTGATCTTGAGCTATATTATCCTACCATCATTACCGATGAGCCATGGCCCAGAATACTGAGAACATGGCCATCCCATTAAGGATGTAGGCCTACTAATAACATGGCACCTTCTACAGAAGTTAGGGTAAAAACACACAGCGATTCCGAAAATCAGCTAAACATGCAGATAGGAAGTTATCCTAACTTGGTAATTAAAATTCATCCGTGTGTCCAAAGCCATGAAGGATTAATTTATCAGTATAGGAAGCTATCTCTTACAACAACACCATGTTAACAGTTTAATGTGTTCGATATTTAACATGTGCTGATTAAAAATCAGGATATATTGACAGTACCATGCACTGTTTACTCAACAATATGTAAGCCTGTTTATTCTTAAGCATTTGAGCAAAATTGCACACATTTAAACGCAGGGCAAACAAATTTGTCTCATTGATACCCTGCATGAGTGTTATTGTGCTACTTTAAATCTTCCTGTCGTCATTTTCACTAAATTCATTAAATTATCTGTCCTGAATATAAGGTTAAAGAATAAGTGTTTAATCTTGAGTTGCTTTCCTAAATTGTAGACAAATTTTGGAGTGTATTAAACCCAGTCTGGTGAGTTTTGAAGCATCATACAGAAACAATTTTTTTTGCTTGTGTTCATTGTTCTTGCTTTGAAGAGACAGCTTTCAAATTAAGTGATGTGTACATGTACATGCAGGGCCATTAGGACTTCATCACAGCTCATGGTGCCAAAGGCCAGTGGGTTATTCTGGGTAGCCTGGTTTTCATCACCCATACCAAGTGTTGGTTGTGTGCAAAATTACCCAAATATTCTGAAAGTCTGCTGCTATATATCCTTAGAAAAAATGATACACAATTATAACAGATAAATATCCTCACAAAATCTGAATGAAAGAGTCTGTTATCAGTCATTAGGTCCAGCTATGTTCGGTAAATTCCCTGCAGTTGGTATAGCCAGCTAGTCGAAATGCTTACACCCATGTAGAGTGATGATGAGCAGGTCTGGTAATACATGACACTTGTGTACACGAACATCGCCCTGCCCGAGCGCCAAACTGAAAGTAATATCGGCCCTGAACACGGAACAGAGTTGATACTCCAGTTGGATATCAGGTGTTTTTGCTTGTATGTTCTCATTGTCACATTGTTTATTGCAGTTGGTACGAGAGTGCTCCTAGGTTTTCTGACGTCACTAGATTGCTATAAGTTATAACATTGCCAAATGCCAGTGGCTACTGAGGATTGTTTACTAGTTATTTTGTTCATAAGTAGTGGAGAATTTTTATAATTTTTAGAACATTTCTGGAAAAGTATTTTATTAATTACTTCAGCTTTAGTAGTTGACTTTAAGTTCACTTTAAGTACCAGTGTAGGGTTAAACAGTAATCAGATGAACTTTGCCATGATTGCTTTTTGTTAGATGTGCAGGTATGATTGTTCTGTGGTGTACAGCATGCACAGTTTATGGTATGGCAAAGTTAGGTGTGGAAAGGCCACGCAGTAACTTGATCTCTCAGTTTCAGTTGCTTGTTAACATCATGTTGTTTTTATTGCACTTTGCAACATGTCAGGCTCCACAGTTCACAGTGTTGTTTTGATTGCACTTTGTGACATGTCAGGCTTTACAGTTCACAGTGTTGTTTTGATTGCACTTTGCGACATGTCAGGCTCTACAGTTCACAGTGTTGTTTTGATTGCACTTTGCGACATGTCAGGCTCCACAGTTCACCTTGTTGTTTAGATTGCACTTTGCGACATGTCAGGCTCTACAGTTGACAGTGTTGTTTTGATTGCACTTCACGACATGACAGACTCTGCAGTTCACTGTGTTGTTTAGATTGCTCTTTATGACATGTCAGGCTGTACAGTTCACATTGTTGTATAGATTGCACTTTGCGACATGTCGGGCTCCACAGTTCACCTTGTTGTTTAGATTGCACTTTGCGACATGTCAGGCTCTACAGTTCACAGTGTTGTTTTGATTGCAGTTTGCAACATGTCAGGCTGTACAGTTCACAGTGTTGTTTTCATGCACTTTACGACATGTCAGGCTCCACAGTTCACAGTGTTGTTTTGATTGCACTTTGCGACATGTCAGGCTCCACAGTTCACAGTGTTGTTTTAATTGCACTTTACAACATGTCAGGCTCCACAGTTCACAGTGTTGTTTTGATGCACTTTACAACATGTCAGGCTCTACAGTTCACATTGTTGTTTTGATTGCACTTTGCGACATGTCAGGCTCTACAGTTCACAGTGTTGTTTAGATTGCACTTTGCGACATGTCAGGCTCTACAGTTCACTGTGTTGTTTAGATTGCACTTTACGATATGTCAGGCTCTACAGTTCACAGTGTTGTTTTGATTGCATTTGATGACATGTCAGGCTCCACAGTTCACAGTGTTATTTTGATTGCACTTTACGACATGTCTGGCTCCACAGTTCACAGTGTTGTTTTGATTGTACTGTGTGACATATGAGGCTCTACAGTTCACATTGTTGTTTAGATTGCACTTTATGACATGTCAGGCTCCACGGTTCACAGTGTTGTTTTGATGCACTTTACAACATGTCAGGCTCCACAGTTCACAGTGTTGTTTTGATTGCACTTCACGACATGTCAGGCTCCACAGTTCACAGTGTTGTTTTGATTGCACTTCACGACATGTCAGGCTCCACAGTTCACTGTGTTGTTTTGATGCACTTTACGATATGTCAGGCTCTACAGTTCACATTGTTGTTTTCATGCACTTTACGACATGTCAGGCTATACAGTTCACAGTGTTGTTTTGATGCACTTTACGACATGTCAGGCTCCACAGTTGACAGTGTTATTTTGATTGCACTTGACGACATGTCAGGCTCCACAGTTCACAGTGTTGTTTTGATTGTACTGTGTGACATATGAGGCTCTACAGTTCACATTGTTGTTTAGATTGCACTTTACGACATGTCAGGCTCCACAGTTCACAGTGTTGTTTTGATTGCACTTCACGACATGTCAGGCTCCGCTGTTCACAGTGTTGTTTTGATTGCACTTTGCAATATGTCAGGCTCTGCAGTTCACAGTGTTGTTTTGATTGCACTTTGCGACATATCAGGCTCTACAGTTCACAGTGTTGTTTTGATGCACTTTACGATATGTCAGGCTCCACAGTTCACAGTATTGTTTTGATGCATTTTACGACATGTCAGGCTCTACAGTTCACAGTGTTGTTTTGATTGCACTTTGCGACATGTCAGGCTGTACAGTTCACAGTGTTGTTTTGATTGCACTTTGCGACATGTCAGGCTCCACAGTTCACAGTGTTGTTTTGATTGCACTTTGCGACATGTCAGGCTCCACAGTTCACAGTGTTGTTTTAATTGCACTTTACAACATGTCAGGCTCCACAGTTCACAGTGTTATTTTGATTGCACTTTACGACATGTCTGGCTCCACAGTTCACATTGTTGTTTTGATTGTACTGTGTGACATATGAGGCTCTACAGTTCACATTGTTGTTTAGATTGCACTTTATGACATGACAGGCTCCACGGTTCACAGTGTTGTTTAGATTGCACTTTGCGACATGTCAGGCTCCACAGTTCACAGTGTTGTTTAGATTGCACTCTGTGAAATGTCAGGCTCTACAGTTCACATTGTTGTTTTGATTGCACTTCACGATATGTCAGGCTCCGCCTTTCACAGTGTTGTTTAGATTGCACTTTACGACATGACAGGCTCTACAGTTCACGTTGTTTTGATGCACTTTACGACATGTCAGGCTCTACTGTTCACAGTGTTATTTTGATTGCACTTTGCGACATGTCAGGCTCTACTGTTCACAGTGTTATTTTGATTGCACTTTGCGACATGTCAGGCTCCACAGCTCACAGTGTTGTTTTGATTGCACTTTAGAACGTGTCAGGCTCTACAGTTCACAGTGTTGTTTTAAAGCACTTTGCGACATGTCAGGCTCTACAGTTCACAGTGTTGTTTTAAAGCACTTTGCGACATGTCAGGCTCCGCCTTTCACAGTGTTGTTTTGATTGCACTTTAGAACGTGTCAGGCTCTACAGTTCACAGTGTTGTTTTAAAGCACTTTGCGACATGTCAGGCTCTACAGTTCACAGTGTTGTTTTAAAGCACTTTGCGACATGTCAGGCTCCACAGTTCACAGTGTTGTTTTAAAGCACTTTGCGACGTGTCAGGCTCTACAGTTCACAGTATTGTTTTGATGCATTTTACGACATGTCAGGCTCCGCTGTTCACAGTGTTGTTTAGATTGCACTTTGCGACATGTCAGGCTCCACAGTTCACAGTGTTGTTTAGATTGCACTCTGTGAAATGTCAGGCTCTACAGTTCACATTGTTGTTTTGATTGCACTTTACAATATGTCAGGCTCCGCCTTTCACAGTGTTGTTTTGATTACACTTTACGACATGACAGGCTCTACAGTTCACGTTGTTTTGATGCACTTTACGACATGTCAGGCTCTACTGTTCACAGTGTTGTTTTGATGCACTTTACGATATGTCAGGCTCTACTGTTCACAGTGTTATTTTGATTGCACTTTGCGACATGTCAGGCTCCACAGCTCACAGTGTTGTTTTGATTGCACTTTAGAACGTGTCAGGCTCTATAGTTCACAGTGTTGTTTTAAAGCACTTTGCGACATGTCAGGCTCTACAGTTCACAGTGTTGTTTTAAAGCACATTGCGACATGTCAGGCTCTATAGTTCACAGTGTTGTTCTAAAGCACTTTGCGACATGTCAGGCTCTACAGTTCACAGTGTTGTTTTAAAGCACTTTGCGACATGTCAGGCTCCACAGTTCACAGTGTTGTTTTAAAGCACTTTGCGACATGTCAGGCTCCACAGTTCAGACTGTACAGATCATAGTGTTTATTTGATTGTACTTGATAACAAGCCAGGCTCTACATTTCACAGTGTACTTTTGGTTGTACTTCATGACAAGTCAGGTTCTCCAGTTCACAGTGTGTTTTGATTTGCAGGGCTAATTATTAATGTTACTTAATGTTAATGTTATTAATAGTTGAGATCAGCCCTTTCATGAGACATTTTGGCTTTTATCTCTTCTGAATTTCACACTGCAGGATATGAAACAACCCGATCCTTGGCTTCTCATGGCTGCCATGTGACACTGGCATGTCGGAACACTCAGTCTGCGGATATGGCAAGAAGTAAGATTTTAGCGGAGTATCCGACTGCTGAGATGGAAGTGATGGAAGTGGACTTAGCATCCCTAGCCAGCGTGAGACACTTCACAGACAAGTACAATGCCAGGCAGTGGTGAGTTAGTGGATACCTGTGGACTTCTTTAACCTTTTATTTTTGTCTAAACATCTTGTTCCTGTGACAGTATCATGGCAGACATTTTGTAACATTTTGTCCCTAAAAATAGTAAAATTGCTAAAGCTATTACAGTTTTATTTTGTGTTGGAATTATTCAAAAATATTTGGGCTGAAAAACCTGTTTTCGGCTTTAAAATTATAAATAACACGCTATATAAACCCCAGGAAAGATGTTTTTACAGAGATCGCTAAATATTCATGTATACTGAGCTCAGCAGGACGTACCTTATTACCAGTTAACTGACTTAGTGTATTGTCTCCACCAGACCCCTATTTCAGTATTTTGTTTACCTATACCACACCCCTATTTCAGTATTTTGTTTACCTATACCAAACCCCTATTTCAGTATTTTGTTTACCATTACCAGAACCCTATTGCAGTATTTTGTTTGTCTATACCAGGCCTCTATTTCATAATTTTTTTTGTCTATAACAGGCCTCTATTTTAGTATTTTGTTTACCTATACCAGACCCCTATTTCAGTATTTTGTTTACCTATACCAGGACCCAATTTCAGTATTTTGTTTACCTATACAAGACCCCAATTTCAGTATTTTGTGTACCTACACCAGACCCCAATTTCAGTATTTTTACCTATACCAGACCCCAATTTCATTATTTTGTTTACCTACACAAGACCCCAATTTGAGTACTTTGTTTACCTATACCAGACCCCAATTTCAGTATTTTGTTTACCTATACCAGACCTCTATTTCAGTATTTTGTTTACCTTTACCAGACCCCTATTTCAGTATTTTGTTTGTATATACCACACCTCTATTTCAGTATTTTGTTTACCTGTACCAGACACCAATTTCAGTATTTTGTTTACCTATACCAGACCCCTATTTCAGTATTTTGTTTGTCTATACTAGACTCCAATTTCAGTATTTTGTTTACCTACACCAGACCCCAATTTCAGTATTTTGTTTACCTATACCAGAATCCAATTTCATTATTTTGTTTACCTATACCAGACCCCTATTTCAGTATTTTGTTTACCTATACCAAACCCGTTTCAGTATTTTGTTTACCTATACCAGACCCTTATTTCAGTATTTTGTTTACCTATACCAGACCCCTATTTCAGTATTTTGTTTATCTATACCAGACCCCTATTTCAGTATTTTGTTTACCTATACCAGACCCCTGTGTCAGTATTTTGTTTACCTATACCACTCCCCTATTTCAGTATTTTATTTGTCTGCACCAGGCCTCTGTTTCAGAATTTTTTTTGTTTATACCAGGCCTCTACATATATTGATCTTGAATGCTGGTGTGTTTGGCCTTCCTCACACATTGACAGTTGATGGACTAGAAACAACATTCCAGGTTAACCACTTGGCCCAAGTCTACCTAACAAAGCTGCTCACACCAACCTTGGTTACCTCTGCCCCTAGTAGGGTCATTCTTGTGTCCTCAGAGTCACACAGGTATATGTTAATATTGAAAACCCTTAATATTTGTATTAATTTTAAAATGAACATACCATTTGCATTTGTACATGTACATAGGATTTGGATATAAGGATGCACTTGTGTTTATCTCCTGCGTGCTGTTTGATCTATGCACACACGTGTATGTCAAAATTTGATTTTTGACTTTTTGATTATGACATTCAGTAGATTTCTGCTCTTTTGTAAAAGATTGTTTTATGCATGGGACCTCGCTGGCTCAGAAGGTTAAGGCTCACTGTGACTATCAGACCCTTGACCAATGAGGTAGCATGCTCAAATCCAGATCTTATTGTGTCAGCCACACCTTATTTATGAAGTCAAAAGGTTTGTGTGGTAACTGGCAAAAGTCGGTGGTTTATGCCGGGCACTCTGGCTCACCCCACCCATAAACCTGCTGGCCATCATACACGTATGTAATAATAAATACATAAACACATTGCATGTTTGTTAGAATATTGGAGACATAAAACAACCTTGGCAACAGATGTGTTATAGTCTGCTGAAACTGAACTACAGTAACTCTCCTGTCTCTTTTCAGATTTACAGATGAAGCTTCTGTTAAACAGTTGTCTGAGGAGAAGTTATCTCCCCCTGCCAGCAAATACCAGGCGATGCGAGCCTATAATCTGTCCAAACTCTGTAACGTTCTGTTCTCCCAGGAGCTGAATGCTCGTTACATGGAGCAGGGAGTCACGTCAAATTCCCTTCACCCTGGCAACATGATGTACTCATCTCTTTCCCGGAACTGGTGGCTCTACCGTCTTCTCTTTTATCTGGCTCGACCATTTACCAAGTCCATGGTAAGAGTTCCTTTCTGTCAGTAACTCTGTATAAACGAAATCATATGACCAGGCCTTTGTTTTTGTTTTTGAGCAGAGGTGTGATTATCACAGCATTTATAGAGGACTAGGAATGTGATTTGCACACCTGAAGACATGCTCCCTGACTCTTGCTTCCTGACTCTTGCTCCCTGACTCTTGCTCCCCTGACTCTTGCTCCCCTGACCCTAGATTCTGTCAGACATGAATGTGTCACTAGCACTCTTAAATTTGGCTTCAGGAGTGGTCAAGTCAAATATTCATGAGTATAACATAAACAACAAGAAAATAAATACATACATGTTCTTTACAGAGTTTTGATTTATTCCAGGCAACAGGTGTCATTTTATTTGAATACAATGAAAGATGTAATTAGGATTTGTAACAAATATAACCTAAAAAAGAAGCTCATATCTTTCCAACCAGTTTGTTTGAATAGATATAGATAAAGTTTATGACAAAACAGCGCATATTGCTGGGCCCGATCCTGAGACACTGAAGTAAAGGTCAGATAGCAGCCTCTGCTTGATCTTGTGCATTCCCAAGGGTCTGATTAATAGGATATTTACTGTGTGTTAGGCAGAGTACAGTAGATGTTAAGTTTGTTGTCCAAAAGATGACCTTGCAGTACCAGGAGTGATATATAACACCCCCGTCTTATCTCCCATCATTCCTGATCTATCTTCTGTTACAGTACCCCTTTGTACATCACACCTTACTACACATGTCACACTGTCTCATTGTTACTGCCAGTGAACAGTGTCAAAGAGGATTGACTTTTTGTATACTTTCTAGATAATTGATAATTTGTAATTTGGAAAATGGCCTTGCAGTTATTTACCTGCCACAGAGGTTTACATGATGGTTGACATTTGGTTGACAGTTGTCTGTTATGATACCTGTAGATTCAGAAGGTGACAGTTGTCTGTTATGATACCCATAGATTCAGCAGATAACTATTGTCTGTTATGATACCCATAGATTCAGCAGATAACTATTGTCTGTTATGATACCCATAGATTCAGCAGATAACTATTGTCTGTTATGATACCCATAGATTCAGCAGGTAACGATTGTCTGTTATGATACCTGTAGATTTAGCAGGTGAAAGTTGTCTGTTATGATACCCCTAGATTCAGCAGGTGACAGTTGTCTGTTATGATACCCATAGATTCAGCAGATAACTATTGTCTGTTATGATACCCATAGATTCAGCAGACAGTTGTCTGTTATGATACCTGTAGATTCAGCAAGTGACAGTTGTCTGTTATGATACCCCTAAATTCATCAGGTGACAGTTGTCTGTTATGATACCCCTAGATTCAGCAGGTAACGATTGTCTGTGATGATACCTGTAGATTTAGCAGGTGAAAGTTGTCTGTTATGATACCCCTAGATTCAGCAGGTGACAGTTGTCTGTTATGATACCCATAGATTCAGCAGGTGACAGTTGTCTGTTATGATACTCATAGATTTAGCAAGTAATGATTGTCTCTTGTGGTACCTGTAGATTCAGCAGGTAACGATTGTCTGTTATGATACCTGTAGATTCAGCAGGTGAAAGTTGTCTGTTATGATACCCAAAGATTCAGCAGGTGACAGTTGTCTGTTATGATACCCCTAGATTCAGCAGGTAACGATTGTCTGTTATGATACCTGTAGATTCAGCAGGATTTTGAGAGTAGTTCTGGATGCATTTTTAACTCTGGATTGATATGTCCATTCTGAGGGTGAGGAATTTAGGATACTAATATCAAAACAAGGGGGCATAACTCTCTGAGCCATATCTTTTGGAATATGGGAACATGAAGTCAATAATATCTACATGTATAAACATTGCTGAAGTGAAAATAGTTTTAGGGTTTTTTTCAGTAGTTTTATTTTTTGTCTGTGGATTGTCATTTTTTCACATGAAGGATCATGAAGCAATCTTAGACTGAAGTTAAAATTTCAATCATTAAACTTGGTATGTTCTTTCCGTTGTTTTAGCTGAAATTTGTGTTATAATAACTTACAGAGAATTTATGTTGTCAAGCCATATTTTGACCTTGTTATGTACGAAATAACAATTTTAAATTGATTTGAAGTCTTAACTCAAGTCTGAGATTGTTTCCTGGGGCTTGATCCACATTAGATCTCTGAAGGCGTTCAGCAGAATTGGCATATTTCCACATTGTCATAGTTTGGAGTTCATTGGTAGCAATAAGCCGTTTACAGTGGTCAAGTGGCCAGTGTGTCACATGTTGGGAAATTTGTCAGTTGTTTTGGTGATTTGCTCTGAGCAGTCCAGTTTCCTTCATGCATAAAACTGACAGCTGTCATGTAAGTGAAATAACTCTTTTGTATGGCATTGGACAACAACCAAGTAAGTAAATAAGTAAGTAGGTATCTCTAGACTGAAACATGTGCTGTACAGCAAATTAGTGCTTTTCAAATGTGCAGACCACCTTTACATATTAACAGTACCTATCATCTGCAAGACCATTTCGTGCAGATATAGAGTGGAGATTATTTTTTTACAATTTTTTTTACAGTGAATAACATGCAAGGCATATTATGATTCAGTGGCACATGTCTGCCGGACACTGATGTATATTAAAGTACATCGGATTTTATATCGGAGCGCACTTTGCTGACAACATGTTATATCATTGTGTATGTATGAATGTACTTCATCAGAGCACAGAATGTGTGAACCTGTGCAGGTAATAGGCCATTCCTGTGCAACACTTGCTCTGTCCCATGTACACTGTTTAACTGCCCTATGTATTCCTGGGGTTAATTGCCATAAACATTCTGAACTCCGGCAGTCATAGGGTTAAACTATGTTACCCATGTCAATATACTGTTGTTGCTCTGACTACGCTTAATTTTTGTCTTCGATAAGACTTGGAAACCTTCACACAGAGAGTGTTTCAGTTAGATTTCTGTGTATTAGTATAGTGTGCATTACTGTGGCAGTCAGCTGCATATGTGAGTGGAATGAGAAGTGTAGGTTACTGTGTATCCATTGTCAGTGGAGTGAGAAGTGTAGGTTAATGTGTATCCAATACCAGTGTGGTGACAAGTTTAGGTTACGGTTTATTAGCATAGTGAGACGTTTAGGTTACTGTGTATCCAGCATCAGTGTCGTGAGAAGTGTAGGTTACTGTGTATCCAGTATCAGTGTAGTGAGAAGTCTAGGTTACTGTGTATCAGTGCAAGGAGAAGTGTAGGTTACTGTGTATCGGTGGAGTGAGATGTGTAGGTTACTATGTATCAGGGTAATACGATGTGTAGGTTACTGTGTATCAGTGGAGTAAGAAGTGTGGGTTACTGTGTATCAGTGTAGTGAGAAGTGTAGGCTACTGTGTATCCAGTATCAGTGTAGGGAGAAGTCTAGGTTAATGTGTATCAGTGCAAGGAGAAGTCTAGGTTACTGTTTATCAGTGTAGTGCGAAGTGTGGGTTACTGTGTATCAGGGTAATAAGATGTGTAGGTTACTGTGTATCAGTGGAGTGAGAAGTGTGGGTTACTGTGTATGAGTGTAATGAGATGTGTAGGTTACTGTGTATCAGTGTAGGGAGAAGTGTGGGTTACTGTGTATGAGTGTAATGAGATGTGTAGGTTACTGTGTATCAAGGTAATAAGATGTGTAGGTTACTGTGTTTCAGCGGAGTGAGAAATGTGGGTTACTGTATATCAGTGTAGTGAGATGTGTAGGCTACTGCGTATCAGTGTAATGAGGAGTGTAGGTAACAGTGTATAAGTTTAATTAGAAGTGTAGGCTACTGTGTATCTAGTAACAGTGTAGTGAGAAGTGTAGGTTACTGTGTATCAGTGGAGTGAGAAGTGTGGGTTAGTGTGTATCAGTGTAATGAGAAGTGCAGGTTACTGTGTATCAGTGTAGTGAGAAGTGCGAGTTACTGTGTATTCATTATCAGTGTAGTGAGAAGTACAGGTTACTTTGTATCCAGTACCAGTATAGTGAGAAGTGTAGGTTACTGTGTATCCAGTATCAGTGTAGTGAGAAGTATAGGTTACTGTGTATCAGTGCAAAGAGAAGTGTAGGTTACATAATGAGATGAATCCAATATCAGTGTAGTGAGAAGTGTAGTTTACTGTGTATCAGTGCAATGAGAAGTGTAGGTTAGCGTATAAGTTACCAATGTGATGAGAAGTGGAGGTTGGTGTTCATCAGTACAGTAAAAAGTGTAGGTTACTGTGTATAAGTTATCAGTGTAATTAGAAGTGTAGGTTAGTGTGTATAACTTATCAGTGTAATGAGTAGTGTAGGTTAGTGTATCAGCTAACAGTGTAACGAGAAGTGTAGGTTAGTCTGTATAAGTTATCAGTGTAATGAGAAGTGTAGGTTAGTTTGTATCAGCTAACAGTGCAATGAGAAGTATAGGTATGCCCTTGAAGTTTATGTTAATTGTGTATTAATTACATGTTCAAACATTATAAGGGTTTGAGTCATTGGTATATGGTGTGAGGTAATTTTATGTGACTGGGTTCATTGTCATACGTCAGATTTCAGGTGTCTATGACATGGTGTTCAAGACTTTCATTGAGGCAGCACCCTAAATGCCTTAATAGCATTAAACTGCAGGTGGTTGTGGGTTTTCCTGGGCTTGGTTTCCTCCCACCATAATGCTGGCCGTCCTTGTACAAGTGATATATTCTTGACCACTTCGTAAAACTCCAATCAAGTATATAAATATATCTTACCAGCATTAGGAACGGCCTTATACAAGGGGACATCTACTCATGATGAAATCTGATGGCAGCACCAACTTTTATCAGCACCTGATCTTTTTATGTTACAGCAACAAGGAGCAGCCACGAGCCTTTTCTGTGCCATAGCTCAGGAGTTGGAGGGAGTAGGGGGACTTTACTTCAACAACTGTTGTCCATGCCGACCGTCTGATTACTGTTTCCAAGACAACCTGTCCAAGAAATTGTGGGATATCAGTGAGAAGATGCTTGCAGACAGAATGTCTCCTGACAATGAAATACCAGGGAAAGGTACTGATAGTTCGTAGTCAGTCTCCACTTCATGTATGGCAAATGTGAATAAAACTGGACATGGTTTTTGATACATTCGATCAGGCCTTCACTGTATAGTTTTCTTCAGTATAATACTTAAAAACTTTTTTCTTCACCTTTTACTGTAATACCATTGACATAATGTACAGGCACATAATGACATTACATGTAATTAATTCACAAGATACAAGTTTAGTTGGCAAAAATTCTTGAGTTTACACATGGAAATGTGTAAACTCCAGTGGGATTATGTGTGTAACACTCATTTCACCATGTTTGAGGTATAGTACTGGGACTGTGTATTTGAATCCACACTGCTGTAGTTTGAAGGCTCTGATTGAATGGTGTTACATAATTCACGATAAACAGGTAATGTCTAGGTGGGCAAAAGCAGTTATGTAATGAGCGAATTTTTAGATATTATATATTGCTCAGGGCTGTGGTTACATTGATAGAGTCGGTGGTTTGTAATACCTGTATGATATAAACATGTAGAGAGAGTAAACATTCACTGTCGATTTGATCGAAGGAGGCTTTAATATTAACTAGATTTATAAAATGCACTTTCATTTACCTGTGGTGCCTAAGCTGTGTTAATAGTTACAACCAGTGCCATTGTGCTGGCTACAGATGTGCTTTTGTATATTATGTAAGTTCCCCCCATGTATTGGTGGGTTTGGATTGGGGTGAGGGACTTGGTGTTGTGGGACTGTTACCGCCTGGACAATAGACAGGGCACCATCATTAGTATCACCAGTCAGTGGAGTCGGCTTGTAATCTCGGTCTGTGTAGAAGGCAGGGCACTCTGACACGCTTGCTGGTATATATCTGTAGGTACAGACCTTGATAGAAAGTTCTACCCCTGGTGACATATGGCTGTACCCCCCCTCCCCCCAAACTCTCCTTCCCTCCCCTTTACTGAACCACAGATCAGCTGTGCTCTTAAAATCACCATAATCAATTGATAGATTAAAGTGCTGTGTAGGTGTACTGAACTAGACATTATGAAAGCGCCCAAGATCAATTTTCTCTCGGCATGGTACATTAAAATTGGGAACAGGCATGAGTTGGTTTACTCATGTGCTACAATATGTATTTATTTATTAAGGTTATAAGGAAAGAACATGGCTTTATTGTTTATGCCTAAAGCACCTGTACTTATAGGCTGACTTGGGTTTTGTGAGGAGCCTTTTGAAAATGAACTCTCTATATTCTGAGTAAGCTGTGAGAAAAATATTGTAAGGAATTTTGAAATTTGTTTTGACATGTGTAAGTACTTTCAATATAAAAGTTCACTACAGGGTATTAAACACGGAAATGTGCGCTGTGTTTTGGTATGGTAAAACCCGATCATAGCCAGTTTCTTACTCTTTGCACTGTTAGACCATTAGACATCATGCTATAAACTAAAGTTACATGTTAACCTACAATAATAATGCCTAGGTTAAAGTTTGATGATACGATCATTGAGCTGTGTGGTGTTATGATCCAGCAGTCCTAAGCTCGGCCGTGTTGGTGGTTTTACAGCATATTTATATCATTGATAAAGTCAGACAGATTGACAAAAGTTTGGGATTTTGGAGACAAAACTACATTCTTTGGGTTGTCCAATTTCAGAGCTTCATAAAAAGTGTTATTTTATCAGTCGACACAGAGCAATGCCCAAAGAATGTGTTTCAATAAACATATTGTAAACGTACAAAAAAGTGAGAGAATTAGAGCAGTTGATTAAGTTTGCTGAAACTGATCAGGTCTAAAGGCTTACCAAACTCTGATTTTCACTTTTAATTTCACGTAATCCCATGATTGAGGTTTAATGTGACTGTATTGTGTAAGGTGTGACAGGCTGGCCAGTGCGGCTGTATTGATCTGTCCGTCTTATCAATATGTAGATTTGATGACACTACAGGGAGCACCTATTCGTACACAGATTAAAGCGCTGAGGGTGACCGACCTCCTTTGATCAACCAGGCATATATAACAAATACAATATATACAGTTTTGAAGCTGGTACTTGTGCACTTAGAGCGGTCTTTAGGGGCTTCTTATATATTTGTCTTTATTTATACTGAGGTTGAGATATACATGTAAGTACATGTAGGTAATTTTTAGACTGACCCTGTCTAGACTTTAAATATGGCAGTCTCAGTACTTCTGTGTTTGATGCTAAACTTGTTCACAGTACATGTTTACAGTGTCTGGGTGGTGTTTAATATGTCATGTCTTCAACATGGTATGCCGGTGAGGCAGCACTATGCATTTAGATGTGTCAGAACTCCTGGCCTCTTTTAATCACTAAAATAATGTTGAAAGCAACATTAAACCTGGGGTAAATACCCTACAACAAACAAATACATGAACTAATACATGATTGTGTTTATTTATACTGCATTTGCCCTAATAATGTGTACAAGAAGTGCATTTTTAGACGCTAAAAAAGGTCGTGAAATGCGAATTTTGATGCTGAAACTGCCAATGGGCAGGCGGCATACTTTTTCATCCTGTGACTGATGGCGCTACTGTGAAGCAGGACCTGGAGCCATTGTGACGTCAAGAACGGATTGTAGTATAACGTCTGCACTGTTACAATGTATCAGTTTCTGTTGTAAAGTCGTACTGTCTTTAGTATGACGTCATTATGATGAGCTCCAAAAAGAACATTTGAATAAAATCAGTAAAATGATGTCAAGGTCCTGCTACCAGGCATTTGACAGGTCCCCATAGGATATTGTCCCACATTCCAAACAGACATCAAGACGTCTTTCTAAGGTCAACGTAATGCACAGAACAGGCAAAATGAGTATGAATTAGTTTAAGTTTCAAACCAAACACAGTATACATATACTGTTGATACATGTATGGCAATACTACATATGGTTATTACACTGTATATAAAAATATCCAAATGTATGTGTGATTCTGTTCATATGTATATATCACTGAAAATTTCAAAAAATATATTCTCTACATATATATCAAATAGTATATGTGTAAAAGTCTGGCGCAAACCTGCAGATGGTTGAGGGTTTCCACCAGGCTCTGCAACCGTAATACTGGCCGCGGTGATATAAGTGAAATATTTTTAAGTACGGCCTAAAAACCAATGAAATAAATAAATATATATATATGGTGCAAAAACAAAGTTGTGTTTTGGTTTAATTTTCTCCTAGTAGACATATGTACATGTATGTCCCAGGTAGAAAACTGATCTAACAGATTACATCAAATGGAAAAGACCACATAAAATGACACCACAATATTGGAATCAGACACACCAAAGAAAATATGTCATCACATTTAAAAAAAAAACATTCTCTTCAGGAAGTTACAACTTCCTCTTTTAAAATCTTGGGTGTGACTCGGCCTTGGATCTAGTTCTCCCAAAGCAGACGCTGTACCAACTGTACTATCGGGGCCAGTGTGTTTAGTAGATTGCTCAATGCATGTATTAGTGTACTTTATATATCCCATCAGAAATTTGTCATTGTTTCTGGATCTATTGTTTATGGATGATTGGTGGAATAAAGCCACCAACCTTCGGCAGGCTGCTGACAAACTTTCTTACGTGTGGCTTACAGATGTGAACACCAAGTTGGTGCAAGACAAATGGTGTTCCGCAAACATCAGACCTGTGTGAACAGCCAGCATTGTCATTGTCACTGAAGGACCCACACACAGAATTACCACACTGAGAAAAGTGAACAATATGTCTATGTGACATCATCAACATCTCACATACCCTCTCTCTTCTCATTTTTGGGACACCTGATCTGCAATATACATGTATTGTAGCAGAGATATTTTGTTTCTTTTTTCTCACATGTTTAGGCCGTTTAATGAACGACATACTCCTATCATTACTTTAGAAGAATTAGAGTACATGTAAAAACATGAGCCCATAAAACACACCTTGGAATTAAAGCATTCAAATACAGTGGTGTGACAGATGATGGAGACATCTCATTTCTTCTCTCTGTCCCTTTAATAAAGAGATAAAGCAAGAGGGAGATTTTCAGTTCTCACAGTTCAGTTCCCACAGTTCAGTTCCCACAGTTCAGTTCTACTCAGTCATTCTTGGTATCCACAGTTGAGAGAGAGTGTAAATAAATTTGGCGAGGCCTGATAAGAAAATCTGTGTGAGCGTACTTAATTGATTTTTGATTGTTCTGTGCATATATGGGGCTCTCTGTTTTCACCACATGTCACACCTAGTGTAGTACATCTATATCTCACTATAATCCAGGGAGTTCAGCTTCAGTCTATAGAGACTATATACGGTGGAAACAACAGCTAGCCAACAGGAATGGTCGGACAAATTCTCTTTTCAAAAATAATTTGATTCGTAATGTAAAACTTGTACAAGGAACTTGTACGTTCCTTGTACAAGGAACTTGTACAAGGAACTTACACCTCTGTTTGTGTATGCTGTGTTTTCATCAGATTCGATAATGTCAGTTAGTGATATGAATATTTTATCATTTATATAGGTTTGTCAGGTGTGGTATGGGAGGTGTGTCAGGTGTCCAGTATGTCTAGTGCAGGTCACTGGTTTACTGTGGTACGGGAGGTGTGTCAGGTGTCTAGTATGTCTAGTGTAGGTCAGTGGTTTACTGTGGTACGGGAGGTTTATCAGGTGTCTAGTATGTCTAGTGTAGGTCAGTGGTTTACTGTGGTACGGGAGGTTTATCAGGTGTCTAGTATGTCTAGTGTAGGTCAGTGGTTTACTGTAGTACGGGAGGTTTGTCAGGTGTCTAGCATAGGTCAGTGGTTTATTTCAGTATGGGAGGTTTGTCAAGTGTCTGGCATAGGTCATTGGATTATTTCAGTACGGGAGGTTTGTCAGGTGTCTGGCATAGGTCAGTGGCTTATTTCAGTACGGGAGGTTTGTCAGGTGTCTGGCATAGGTCAGTGGCTTATTTCAGTACAGGGGGTTGCTCGGGTTTCTAGCATAGGTCAGTGGCTTATTTCAGTACGGGGGGTTTGTCAGGTGTCTAGCATAGGTCAGTGGCTTATTTCAGTACAGGGGGTTCGTCGGGTGTCTAGCATAGGTCAGTGGTTTATTTCAGTACAGGGGGTTCGTCGGGTGTCTAGCATAGGTCAGTGGCTTATTTCAGTACAGGGGGTTTGTCGGGTGTCTAGCATAGGTCAGTGGCTTATTTCAGAACGGGAGGTTTGTCAGGTGTCTAGCATAGGTCAATGGCTTATTTCAGTACAGGGGGTTCGTCGGGTGTCTAGCTTAGGTCAGTGGCTTATTTCAGTACAGGGGGTTCGTCGGGTGTCTAGCATAGGTCAGTGGCTTATTTCAGTACAGGGGGTTCGTCGGGTGTCTAGCATAGGTCAGTGGCTTATTTCAGTACAGGGGGTTGTCAGGTGTCTAGCATAGGTCAGTGGCTTATTTCAGTACAGGGGGTTCGTTGGGTGTCTAGCATAGGTCAGTGGATTATTTCAGTACAGGGGGTTCGTCGGGTGTCTAGCATAGGTCAGTGGTTTATTTCAGTATGGGAGGTTTGTCAGGTGTCTAGCATAGGTCAGTGGCTTATTTCAGTACAGGGGGTTTGTCGGGTGTCTAGCATAGGTCAGTGGCTTATTTCAGTACAGGGGGTTTGTCGGGTGTCTAACATAGGTCAGTGGTTTATTTCAGTACGGGAGGTTTGTCAGGTGTCTAGCATAGGTCAGTGGCTTATTTCAGTACAGGGGGTTCGTCGGGTGTCTAGCTTAGGTCAGTGGTTTATTTCAGTACAGGGGGTTCGTCCGGTGTCTAGCATAGGTCATTGGTTTACTGTGGTACGGGAGGTTTATCAGGTGTCTAGTATGTCTAGTGTAGGTCAGTGGTTTACTGTGGTACGGGAGGTTTATCAGGTGTCTAGTATGTCTAGTGTAGGTCAGTGGTTTACTGTAGTACGGGAGGTTTGTCAGGTGTCTAGCATAGGTCAGTGGTTTATTTCAGTACAGGGGGTTCGTCGGGTGTCTAGCATAGGTCAGTGGCTTATTTCAGTACAGGGTGTTCGTCGGGTGTCTAGCTTAGGTCAGTGGTTTATTTCAGTACAGGGGGTTCGTCCGGTGTCTAGCATAGGTCATTGGTTTACTGTGGTACAGGAGGTTTATCAGGTGTCTAGTATGTCTAGTGTAGGTCATTTGTTTACTGTGGTACGGGAGGTTTATCAGGTGTCTAGTATGTCTAGTGTAGGTCAGTGGTTTACTGTTGTACGGGAGGTTTGTCAGGTGTCTAGTATAGGTCAGTGGTTTATTTCAGTTCAGGGGGTTCGTCGGGTGTCTAGCATAGGTCAGTGGCTTATTTCAGTACAGGGGGTTCGTCGGGTGTCTAGCATAGGTCAGTGGTTTATTTCAGTACAGGGGGTTCGTCGGGTGTCTAGCATAGGTCAGTGGTTTACTGCCATTTCCTCCAGCTTTAAACCTGATCGTCATCATATAAAGTTATCAGATAAATTTTGTCATGGTTTATGTTATCTTATTTTTTATCTTTCATAAACAATTAACTGGAAGGATTGACCCTTGACCCACAACTTTTGTTGTTTGCTATTTATGTTTTATATATATATGTATAAAACTATGTAAATACGTAGTAAATGAGATAGTGAAAATTTTAGTATGGCTCCTACAAATTTTGTTAAAAAATTAAATTGTAGAACAACGAAAAGAGATTATACCAGGGGTTTTGGGGGGAGAAAGAAAAAAAAGATCAGAGCAAATCCAATCCAATCCCTTATTTTACAATAGCCCCAGCAGTTAGTTCTCCCTAAATACCAGCCTTGTCTATGCATGTCACCATTTAAACAGTGATAAAGTTCCAATATTTTATGAAGCAGTTTGTATTATAACTTTTAAAACGTTAGGATCATTTAACACTGTTAGTAGTATACAAGTAGGAGTCTGATTGATATTAAAAGGCAATAACTTGAGCTATTCTTGGGAAATACAGATAATTTGGCATGGTTAGCGAATATTGATTTTTTGCACAAAAATATCCTGTATAGCCTTTTGAAGGTATTTATGCTATATCATGTACTGGCATGACATTGCATATTTGATCGACATGTGCTGTAATTCGCTCATCATTAATACCCTTACTTGAATATGGATGACAAGTTTTATACCATTTTATAAGACTTACAAGGCTACTCAAGTTCCATTTAAGCCTTTGGATTTTTAAAGGTGGATTAACTCATGAAAAAGCATCTGTTCATAGTCTTGATTGCTTCCCTAAATTTTCCACAGTAAATGAGTCTTTTGGCACGGGTTCCTCCCTCATAATGCTGGTCACCGTCGTATAAGGGAAGTATCATTGAATATGTTGTCAAACACCAATCAAATAAATCAATAAATCAAAACCAATGACTCTTTCCAGTTAAAGTCTTTTCAAGATCATGCAGAAACAAATTTTATAGCCTCAAAGGATGCCTTACCCTTGCTTTGGATGTTTTTTCCAGCAAAATTATCTTTAATACTCAGTGTAATGTTTGACTCCGTCTTGTTTAGCACCATCATGTCAGGAATATCACATCAAGTGTAAAATCGTATATACTACAGTGTAGACATACATACATAAACACCACATACATATTTATGAAGGAGGGTTTCCTATAGCATACCAGGCGTGTGACCTTGTTCACATTAAGACCATATGACCCTCTTATGTTCAGATACATAAGGACTTGTGTGGGAGTAGCTGTGCTTAGGTGTGGGGTAGAGTTCCTTGCTCTAATCTCCCTGTACCATTACAGGCATACACTCTGTCCCCCAGTACCCTGTAGTATAACAGGCACACACACTCTGTACCCCAATACGCTGTACCATTACAGGCACACACTCTGGACCCCAATACCCTGTAGTATAGCAGGCACACACACTCTGTACCCCAATACGCTGTAGCATTACAGTCAAGTACTTTGTACCCCAATACCCTGTTGCATTACAGGTACACACTCTGTACCCCAGTGTGCTGTAGCATTACAGGTACACAGTCTGTACCCCAATACCCTGTAGCATTACAGGCACAGACTCTATACCCCAATACCCTGTAGCATTACAGGCACAGACTCTGTGCCCCAATACCCTGTAACATTACAGGCAAGCACTCTGTACCCCAATACCCTGTAGCATTACAGGCATACACTCTGTACTCCAGTTCCCTGGAACATTACAGGCACACACTCTGTACCCCAATACCCTGTAGCATTACAGGCATACACTGTACTCCAGTTCCCTGGAACATTACAGGCACACACTCTGTACCCCAATACCCTGTAGCATTACAGGCAAGCACTCTGTACTCCAGTACCCTGTAGCATTACAGGCATACACTCTGTACCCCAGTACCCTGTAGCATTACAGGCACAAACTTTGTACTCCACTCTGCTTACGTGTGGGGCAGAGTTCCTTGCTCTAATCTCCCCTCCCCTCCTCTCCAATACCCTGTAGCATTACAGGCATACACTCTGGACCCCAG
The DNA here is from genome assembly GCF_032854445.1 of Liolophura sinensis. Lineage (NCBI taxonomy): Eukaryota > Metazoa > Mollusca > Polyplacophora > Chitonida > Chitonidae > Liolophura > Liolophura sinensis. The sequence goes on along the minus strand of NC_088303.1, from coordinate 1,246,399 downwards.
TACCCTGGAGCGTTACAGGCATACACTCTGTACCCCAATACCCTGTAGCATTACAGGCATACACTCTGTACCCCAATACACTGTAGCATTACAGACTTACACTCTTTGCCCCAATACCCTGTAGCATTACGGGCTCACACTCTGTACCCCAGTACCCTGTAGCATTACAGGCACACAATCTGTACCCCAATACCCTGGAGCATTACAGGCACACACTCTGGACCCCAATACCCTGTAGCATTACAGACATTCACTCTGTACCCCAATACCCTGTAGCATTACAGGCACACACTCTGTACCCCAATACTCTGTAGCATTACAGGCACACACTCTGGACCCCCAATACCCTGTAGCATTACAGGCACACACTCTGTACCCCAATACCCCATAGCATTACAGACTTACACTCTTTGCCCCAATACCCTGTAGCATTACAGGCACACACTCTGTACCCCAATACCCCATAGCATTACAGACATACAATCTGTACCCCAATACCCTGTAGCAGTACAGGCATACACTCTGTACCCCAGTACCCTGGAACATTAGAGGCACACACTCTGGACCCCAATACCCTGTAGCATTACCCCAGTACCCTGTAGCATTACAGGCACACACTCTGTACCCCAATACCCTGTAGCATTACAGGCATACACTCTGTACCCCAATACCCCATAGCATTACAGACTTACACTTTTTGCCCCAATTCCCTGTAGCATTACAGGCACACACTCTGTACCCCAATACCCCATAGCATTACAGACATACAATCTGTACCCCCAATACCCTGTAGCAGTACAGGCATACACTCTGTACCCCAGTACCCTGGAACATTACAGGCACACACTCTGGACCCCAGTACCCTGTAGCATTACCCCAGTACCCTGTAGCATTACAGGCACACACTCTGGACCCCAATACCCTGTAGCATTACAGACATTCACTCTGTACCCCAATACCCTGTAGCATTACAGGCACACACTCTGTACCCCAATACGCTGTAGCATTACAGGCACACACTCTGGACCCCCAATACCCTGTAGCATTACAGGCACACACTCTGTACCCCAATATGCTGTAGCATTACAGACTTACACTCTTTGCCCCAATACCCTGTAGCATTACAGGCACACACTCTGTACCCCAATACCCCATAGCATTACAGACTTACACTCTTTGCCCCAATACCCTGTAGCATTACAGGCACACAATCTGTACCCCAATACCCCATAGCATTACAGACATACAATCTGTACCCCAATATCCTGTAGCAGTACAGGCATACACTCTGTACCCCAGTACCCTGGAACATTACAGGCACACACTCTGGACCCCAATACCCTGTAGCATTACCCGAGTACACTGTAGCATTACAGGCACACACTCTGTACCCCAATACCCTGTAGCATTACAGGCATACACTCTGTACCCCAATACCCTGTAGCATTACAGGCACACACTCTGTACCCCAATACGCTGTAGCATTACAGGCATACACTCTGTACCCCAATACGCTGTAGCAATACAGGCACACACTCTGTACCCCAATACCCTGGAGCATTACAGGCACACACTCTGTACCCCAATACGCTGTAGCATTACAAGCATACGCTCTGTACCCCAATACGCTGTAGCATTACAGGCATACACTCTGTACCCCAATACCCTGGAGCATTACAGGCACACACTCTGTACCCCAATACACTGTAGCATTACAGACTTACACTCTTTGCCCCAATACACTGTAGCATTACGGGCTCACACTCTGTACCCCAGTTCCCTGTAGCATTACAGGCACACAATCTGTACCCCAATACCCTGGAGCATTACAGGCACACACTCTGTACCCCAATACACTGTAGCAGTACAGGCACACACTCTGTACCCCAGTACCCTGTAGCATTACAGGCACACAATCTGTACCCCAATACCCTGGAGCATTACAGGCACACACTCTGTACCCCAATAGACTGTAGCATTACAGACTTACACGCTTAGCCCCAATACCCTGTAGCATTACGGGCTCACACTCTGTACCCCAGTACCCTGTTGCATTACAGGCACACAATCTGTACCCCAATACCCTGGAGCATTACAGGTACACACTCTGTACCCCAATACACTGTAGCAGTACAGGCACACACTCTGTACCCCAATACCCTGTAGCATTACGGGCGTACTCTTTGTGGCATACACCTGCATGCATATTAAATTCATATTTATATAAATATGTAAGTATACCTCAAGAGTGTCTTATGGTCAAACCATAAACTACATGTCTTATTTATGTATGCCTCAAGAGTGTCTTATGGTTGAACCATAAACTACATGTCTTATGTAAGTATGCCTCGAGAGTGTCTTATGGTTGAACCATAAGCTACATGTCTTATGTAAGTATGCCTCGAGAGTGCCTTATGGTTGAACCATAAACTACATGTCCTATGTAAGTATGCCTCGAGAGTGTCTTATGGTTGAACCATAAGCTACATGCCTTATGTAAGTATGCCTCTATAGTGTCTTATGGTTGAACCATAAGCTACATGTCTTATGTAAGTATGCCTCTATAGTGTCTTATGGTTGAACCATAAACTACATGTCCTATGTAAGTATGCCTCAAGAGTGTCTTATGGTTTTAACCATAAACTACATGTCTTATGTAAGAATGCCTCGAGGGTGTCTTATGGTTGAACCATAAACTACATGTCTTATGTAAGTATGCCTCGAGAGTGTCTTATGGTTGAACCATAAACTACATGTCTTATGGTTGAACCATAAACTACATGTCTTATTTATGTATGCCTCGAGAGTGTCTTATGGTTGAACCATAAACTACATGTCTTATGTAAGTATGCCTCGAGAGTGTCTTATGGTTGAACCATAAACTACATCTCCTATGTAAGTATGCCTCGAGAGTGTCTTTTGGTTGAACCATAAACTACATGTCTTATGTAAGTATGCCTCGAGAGTGTCTTATGGTTGAACCATAAGCTACATGTCTTATGTAAGTATGCCTGGAGAGTGTCTTATGGTTGAACCATAAGCTACATGTCCTATGTAAGTATGCCTGGAGAGTGTCTTATGGTTGAACCATAAACTACATGTCTTATGTAAGTATGCCTCGAGAGTGTCTGATGGTTGAACCATTAACTACATGTCCTATGTAAGTATGCCTCTATAGTGTCTTATGGTTGAACCATAAACTACATGTCTTATGTAAGTATGCCTCGAGAGTGTCTTTTGGTTGAACCATAAGCTACATGTCTTATTTATGTATGCCTCGAGAGTGTCTTATGGTTGAACCATAAGCTACATGTCTTATGTAAGTATGCCTCGAGAGTGTCTTCTGGTTGAACCATAAGGTACATGTCTTATTTATGTATGCCTCGAGAGTGTCTTATGGTTGAACCATAAGCTACATGTCTTATGTAAGTATGCCTCGAGAGTGTCTTATGGTTGAACCATTAACTACATGTCCTATGTAAGTATGCCTCGAGAGTGTCTTATGGTTGAACCATAAGCTACATGTCTTATGTAAGTATGCCTCGAGAGTGTCTTATGGTTGAACCATAAACTACATGTCTTATGTAAGTATGCCTCAAGAGTGTCTTATGGTTGAACCATAAACTACATGTCTTATGTAAGAATGCCTCGAGGGTGTCTTATGGTTGAACCATAAACTACATGTCTTATGTAAGTATGCCTCGAGAGTGTCTTATGGTTGAACCATAAACTACATGTCTTATGTAAGTATGCCTCGAGAGTGTCTTCTGGTTGAACCATAAACTACATGTCTTATGTAAGTATGCCTGGAGAGTGTCTTATGGTTGAACCATAAACTACATGTCTTATGTAAGTATGCCTGGAGAGTGTCTTTTGGTTGAACTATAAACTACATGTCTTATGTAAGTATGTCTCAAGAGTGTCTTATGGTTGAACCATAAACTACATCTCCTATGTAAGTATGTCTCGAGAGTGTCTTATGGTTGAACCATAAACTACATGTCTTATGTAAGTATGTCTCGAGAGTGTCTTTTGGTTGAACCATAAACTACATGTCTTATGTAAGTGTATTTCGAGAGTGTCTTTTGGTTGAACCATAAGCTACATGTCTTATGTAAGTATGCCTCGAGAGTGTCTTATGGTTGAACCATAAACTACATGTCTTATGTAAGTATGTCTCGAGAGTGTCTTTTGGTTGAACCATAAACTACATGTCTTATGTAAATATGTCTCGAGAGTGTCTTTTGGTTGAACCATAAGCTACATGTCTTATGTAAGTATGCCTCGAGAGTGTCTTATGGTTGAACCATAAGCTACATGTCTTATGTAAGTATGCCTCGAGAGTGTCTTATGGTTGAACCATAAACTACATGTCTTATGTAAGTATGCCTCGAGAGTGTCTTCTGGTTGAAACCATAAGCTACATGTCTTATGTAAGTATGCCTCTATAGTGTTTTATGGTTGAACCATAAGCTACATGTCTTATGTAAGTATGCCTCGAGAGTGTCTTATGGTTGAACCATAAACTACATGTCTTATGTAAGTATGCCTCGAGAGTGTCTTCTGGTTGAACCATAAGCTACATGTCTTATGTAAGTATGCCTCGAGAGTGTCTTCTGGTTGAACCATAAACTACATGTCTTGTACATGTATGCCTTGAGAGTGCCTTAACTCCTTTGTACGTTCTCATACCTGCGAGTGGCCATCTGTCCTACAGTTGCATTACCTGTACATGTGCCCGTCCAAATACATGAATAATCTCAGAAAATACTGCTGCAGTTTACTGTTGTTGGAAGTAGTTTGACATCCATAGCACACAGCAATTTGTTTTCCGTCTACTTGAAAAGATGGGTTTTTTTGGTAAGTTTTCGTAAGTATAAGATAATGTACATGTAAATTCAATATGGAAAAAAATGTCTTAAATATTTCACATGGTTAAGGTAGCTCTAAACAATGTATGTAAGGTTTGTTTTGTGTATTGATGTTAAATGCAGTACAAATACTGTACGTGTAGTTTGTGTATGTGCAGTGTTTAGTTACATCCTACTATCTAATGTTATATGTTGTAATTACCTGTTCATGTAAACTGTACTTTGAGTTTGAGTGCTTGAACAGTGTTTTGTGATACAGGCACTTGTGTTGTCTGAAACTTCAGTTTGTCTACTTTATACACAGGATTTTTTTTAACACTGCTCTAAGCAAATCATTAGAAGATTGTCATTTTCTCAGCTGATAATTTACAGCTTCCATTGTATACCTTCTCTACATGTTAGGTGGGTGTATAGTTAATCACATGACAGTTTGTTCACTGTTGTCTCAGTAAACTGATCTTACATATCGCAAAGCAACATTGTGTTAAATTACAGGTATATGGGCTAGTTTCATTTTGATTTTGTAGACATCTCTACAGTGGGTTGGATAGGTCAGTCAAGTGTAATTTTAGCAATCTACACAGATCAATGCCCTCAGAATACATGTGAATGAACACCTTTCTGTTGTGCAAAATGGTGCGAGACTTACCGTATCATAAATGGACAAAATTCTTGTTATATTATTAAACTCATTTTGCCTTCCTTGTAGAGTTTTCATGGTATACCATGTTTCACAGGCTTCTGTCACGATATTAGTGAAAGGCATATACTTTCAGTTTTCCTGTATATTTGCAAATTGGTAATTCAAACCTTTTTTAGCTCTCTGTTAGGCATTTTGAGTGTGTATATGTGTGTGGGGTTTGGGGGGGGGGGGGGTGGTGTTGATGTTGGCGTCAGGGCGGGGAGTAACCCTTTTTGTTTGGGTCAGGTGTTGCCAAAGTTTCCATGAAACTTTTTGGGCTTGAAAATCATCCTTTGAAGATGTTAACAATACTCGTTTTTTTTCTGTTTTGGTAAAAAAATACCATGTTTTGGCTTGCTGTGTTTACGTTCACCTTCACAGGTGTATATGTAGCCTCAGAGTAAGGTTTTATGTTTTGATCAGCTGTTGTCCACATATCTCCATGAAACTTAGGCTGCCATTTGAACTGAGGCCATTACCTGCGAGCTGTCGGGTTTCTCATAACCCTTGTTGTTTGAACTAAAATGTGTTAAAAGATGAGTGGAGAGAAAGATTCCTGTGCATTTGGGAGGGTGAGGGGGATGGGAGTGAGCATGGAAAACCAAATGAATATTCCTCAACTAGCTTATTGTGTTGTGTGTTTTTTTATAGTTTTTTTTCAGTATACACAAAAATGAAGAGGGCTAGTGTTTATGTTTCTGTGTTCTTGATGTAAATTTGTGCCGAATTCTTTGTACATAATCACATGCTCTGAATCCATTTTCATTGAACAGAAAATGGGGATTATTCATCAGAGAGTCACCTTTAATCATCTGTCATTCCGTCCAATAGTTTAAAGCCATATTGTCTAGCCAATAACAACACGACACATGATATAACCATAGTTGTTTGGGATGAAGTCTGGAAATAAACCTGAATGACCATAGAATTTTTTGTGTTTGCTCTTTCTCAAACTCAAAATATTGGTATCTAATGTCATTCATTGCTTGTTGGAGTGTGGATTATCTACTGCCAGGAGTACATTGTAACTTCTTGTTATCAGATTTCACTGACGTCTTGTCACACAGAAGCTCACCGGACACTTTTCTAGAAACTTGTGTATACCGTAAATGACATAAATTTTTTTCTATGACTATTAAATTGATCATTGTGCCAGATTCTGTGGGCTCTATTGATGTTGGGAAACTGTTTTCAGTTTTGTTCCAAAGATAAGATGTAAAAAATGAAAGTTTCAAAACCAAAACTCATATGTTTATGCCTCTTAAAACAATTTTTTTTTTAGAAAATGGCGGGGGGGGAGGTGGCATAATTTTGGTCATTTACACTATGTGTATATACTAAAAACAGATCAAAGTAAACTACAAGTATGTAAAAGTTACCAGATGGCGTCACCTATAAGTAATGCACCCGTAATGACAAGTAGCTCATAGTTGAAGCCAAAGTAATGCACCCATAATGACAAGTAGCTCATAGTTGAGGCCAAAGTAATGCACCCATAATGACAAGTAGTTCATAGTTGAAGCCAAAGTAATGCACCCGTAATGACAAGTAGCTCATAGTTGAAGCCAGAGTAATGCACCCGTGATGACAAGTAACTCATAGTTGAAGCCAAAGTAATGCACCCATAATGACAAGTGGCTCATAATTGAAGCCAAAGTAATGCACCCGTAATGACAAGTAGCTCATAGTTGAAGCCAAAGTAATGCACCCGTGATGACAAGTAGCTCATAGTTGAAGCCAAGATAATGCGCCCGTGATGACAAATAGTTCATAGCTGAAGCCAAAGTAATGCACTCGTAATGACAAGTAGCTCATAGTTGAAGCCAAAGTAATGCACCTGTGATGACAAGTAGCTCATAGTTGAAGCCAAAGTAGTGCACCTGTGATGACAAGTAGCTCATAGTTGAAGCCAAAGTAATGCACCTGTGATGACAAGTAACTCATAGTTGAAGCCAAAGTAATGCACCCGTGATGACAAGTAACTCATAGTTGAAGCCAAAGTAATGCACCCGTGATGACAAGTAACTCATAGTTGAAGCCAAAGACAACAAGACATAATGCATTTGCTATTTCCTTTTTATTCATTTCATATTTTTGTTTTTCTCTTGCATAATTGTTCGTTTAAGAACAGAGGTTGCTGTTGACGCCATAGTCATGTGATCAACCCTTCTGGATAGACATTTAAACCAGAGCTAAGAAACAATCAAAAGCAACAAAAAGAAAACCAAAACAAAGAAATTAAATGAAAGTAATCAGTAACAAATGTATGAATACAATGCCTTATCTTAAGAAATCATAAACATTAATAAATAACACATATTACAGATTGTTTTTAGCAGGACATAATTAAGATAACAACTGAATGGATAATCAGGGGGAGATAACTCCCAAGACCCAACATTCACAATTCTAAAAACTCAGACATTCAGGTCACCTGATTTTCTTACCAAACAGTTACAACCATCATTTTGTATGTGATGCACAGCAGTAAAGCTCAAACATCAAACCTCTGTTCAGTTAATTAATAATACAAGGTTGAACCGGTCCAGTTGACAGATGGTTGCTGTTGGCCTGGTCAGTGGACAGCCACGTTCCTGTCACCATACTCTCAGCTCTAGAGCTCACACTGTTCTCTGAAGACTGACAAGTTCGGGAGTCAGAACCACGGGAGCCTCTCACAGCATGAGGCTGCTGTTCTGATTTCATAATTTTTTGTTTATATATATTTTTTATATTTTTGCTTTTTTTTCTTTGACTCTGCTTATCCATTTCATGGTAAACAGAGTTGTTTTTTATATTTTTTCTGTTTGTACATGTTGTCTTACACATACAAACATACACAAGCACATTGAATATTAGTTGTTGAAGCCATGCTTTAGTTCTTGTTTGTTTGTTTCACTTGCTGCCCTATAGTTCTTGTTTCAATATTTGCTTGCTTGCTTTAGTCCTTGTTACTTGACATATTTGGTACTTCCAATGGTCTAACCATCAAGAGTTCAAAAAAAAAAATGTTCAGCCATCTCACAAGTGTGGGGCTGAAGTTAAAAGACTTACAATTTCGGTTACGATCACGTCACATATAAAAATGCAGCACACGACTAAAGGTCACATATATGTGCGTTTCGTGAATATGCAACCAGATAAAACAGTAACTTTTTTGAGATCTGATGGATGATTGCACGTAATTTGACCAATCACAGTGCCTTCAGTTATTGTCTTCTGGTGCATGTGTTAGAGTATACAACTTCCTGTTGGCCCAAAAGGACATCTACCAGTGGTATGGGATGAGTGGAATGATGTAGCTAGGGGAAACAAATCATAGGCCCTATATTGATGGCTGAAACTTTCAAATGAACATAAACTGAATAAAAATACAGAATGAGTATGTTAAAACTGTAACGGGGTGAATGAAAAATTTTGGTTGTATGACTGAGACAGTAAGGTCATAATGAGAAGCTAATACACGTAGGACATGTAAGTTATGGAACAAGTAGGGGTGGTAATGAGTTGATGCTACAATACAGGTTGTAGATTTTGGGAAGGGACAAAATGAGTGTGGTCGATGGAAAGTGAGTTGCTGTTATGATGATCAAAATACATGTATAGATGTACAGATATTTGGCTGGTCTAGTATGTTGACTTTGGAAAAAGTCTCTCAGGTTAGCAATAACATTCAGGTACATGCATAAACAGGTAATGCTGTTTGGAGAGAAACGATTCATAATCAGTATTGTGAATATACAATTATTCAGTATTTTGGCTGAAGTAGACAATAATGTTAAGTAGACATAATACAGGTGTATATACTACTAAAGGTTTGGTAGATCTAGTTTACAGTTTCATGAGTACACATTTTGTGCTGTTTGAAAGAGAAAATAATGTCGTGTGTACTGACCACTGGGTACATATACACATACATACACAGAATGTGGCTTCAGCCGACTGCATTCAGATTCTGTACAAAATCAAAATAAATTAAAGCAGCATTTGAATTCAACCCAGGTATACATAAGGATATTAATAGGCCTCTAAGGACGGCTATAACAGTAGCTATATAGTCAAAAACAGCATTGATCAATCAGGCCTTAGTATGAACCCAAAATATAAAGTGAAGAATAAGGCATTGGGTGAAAAAAAAAACAACAGGAACTAACATGGCACAGAAGTGAATGGCACACTTAAAATAAATAATAAATAGTCGGATGTAGTAAAATCTAAAAGCTGGCCTTAAAATTGAGCACTAGGAACACCACAACTGTATAAACTTGTGCACCATACATCACCTTCTTGTCCATGAGTGGGTGGTTTTGTACTTACAAAACCTTAGTCTCCTGTCCTCCTCTCAGATACATCTTATATTTCCAGCTCATATTCCATTGTTCTCCGAACAACAGAAGTTAAAATTTTTAAAACTTAACAACAATAATGATGTCAAAATTTTGTACACATTAACAAGGCATATCAAGACAAAGGCACTATAGCTGTAGAATGCAGATAGTTGTTGGATCAAATAAAAATTATTTACAGGTTCATATGTTTATCAAAGACATCAAGATCAACTCTGTGCCATCCATATTGGAAAAGGATTGTCAAAAAGCAGTTTTAAAAGTCATGGAAGAATAGAAGATATCTGTACATACATTAAGTAGATTATCAGGATATTAAAAGGCTGTGTACAAAATACATTTACAAAAAAAACAATACAGCAAAAAAATGTCTTATTAGAAGCCCATAAGATTCCACAGTCCTTGTGTTTGGGGGGAAAAACAAATACTGACTACGACCTGGGCATTGTTGCATACAGTGGTTGTGTGCTACAAACCTGGCTGTAACCAACATGACAACATATGCTTTCAACATTTAACGCCATGGTAGTTATAGTAACGTCATGGGAGTTATAGTAACGTTAGCTTATGATTGCTAGGTGCAGATGTAAACAGCCAAATGGTGAAAGAAAAGGTTTTGATCTCGTGTGGAAAGAGACAAGACTATCACAAGCCTGATCAGACTGGGGAACGAAATGGAGGTGGTAAAATTTGATGTATGTTTCTAACAGAGGTCTGATTATACAGCTGGGTAATCGTTATCCCACCCCAGACGTGTTCTAATGTGCCGTCTATCACAGTCAGATTGTACTACATTACTGCAAGTACTTCAGCACGCCTATCTGCTCAGAACATGTAGAGTAACACTTCAACTATGTACATATCACCAATTCACATTGAGCTTCTTTACTTTCTTTCTCTCACGGGAGAAACCTACAGAAGGACGTTAAGTGTTCTGTAGCAGTGGTAACCTTAACACGTCTGGGGTGGGGAATAAGCTATGGGTATAACTGAATATCATAATGACGGTCCTGAGATTGCCGAACAGGGCTTCGTCTTGAAAAGACAGTGGCCAGGGCATGGAATAAATAATACACAGTACTGAATCATCCGTTCTACCTTCTGTTGACACTATATACAAACACTTAGAGAATCTGCCCCAAGCATTAGCATGGCCGGTTAAAATATCAAAAATATATTAATTGGAGTGAAAAGATGTGTGGTGATGGACAGGGTTATGGGGACCCGTGCACAAGCCTTGAGCTAATAGTAGTCAGATCCTAGCTATACATTACGTGACCCACATCTAACAGGTTGCATTTCGCCAGGGCCCAAAATAACGCACCAGCCCGCTGTGGTGAGTATGGTAAGGCAAGGTCATCATAACATATGGAAACACTGGATTTAAACAAAAATAAGGATAAAGATAAAATAAAATTGGACGAGGTACATTTACTACACACATAACACACGGCGTAAAGATGACAATGGAATAGTGATCATGACACTTACATAATGTTAAATGCGAGAGATCCGGACTAGCATTCTCGGTAAATTGCTGCTTTTCTGGGCGATGCCAAGTCTAAGCCGCCTCTCCTGCAATTCTGACAAGCCACTGAGCCTTCCAAGAGTAAACCTTGACGCAAAAAAGTTACCGTCATTTTTCATCATCGTATGGTGGTAAAGCACAGTGTGTATACTGGATGAGGGATGAACAAGTCGAATGTATGTTAGGATGAAATAGCCACTGGTAGATGGTATACTCTGTTCATTCCAGTTACAAATCGCCGTCCGGTGAACTTGGATAACTGGACACCGACCCGTGACCTCGTCCTCGGTTTGCTCCCGAAAGCACTACACATTGACTCTTGAACAAGTCCCTCTCCTTAGTCAACGCATTCACCTGACGCTTCAGTCTTGAAATTTGCTCGTGAAGGGATCGGTTGGTCCTCTCCAGCTCGAATCGCTGCGCCATTCTCTTGGAGCGACAATTTTGCGCATATCCCCTGTTCTTCAACGTGCGGCGTTTCTGCTTCAGTTTCAATACCTCTTCTTTAGGGATGCCATGAAGGCGTTTGTTAAGTTCTCGGACGGGAAGGGACACCAATTCCTCGTCGTCTAGAAGGCCATCGTCCATGCTTCCTTCTGGGGAACTGTCGTTGTAATGACTGCTGCCGCTAGATGAGCAACAGCGCATCCTGTGGTCGAAAGCATCGGTGAGGTCTTCATTGCATTCGCTTTGGTCATCCGGAGAGTAGTCGTTGGTGGACAGCGACATTGAGCATGACGACGCTTGGACGTGTGACCCGTCCAAGCATGTGAGATCATTCTGATTCAGTTTTAGTGAAGATGAGATGGTGTTCGTGTTGGTGGCGTTGCCTGTGTAGTCGACAGATTCCCCGGTGCACAAGGCTAAGTCGTCTGGAGTGATCTGAACGCTCTGACTCAGCCAGAGTAAGTCGTCGAGCACTGTGAGCGGTTTCTGGTCGGGACTTGGCACTCCCTCACTGCTGAAGCTGGGGGACGGTGGTACACTACAGGAGGTGGGGCTGACCGCCTTCACGGCCTCGGGCCGGGCGGTCATGCAACAGTTCGCCATAAAGTACCGGTCGTCCGCTTCCTGCTTCACTATTGGGAATTCCAGCTGTTCCAAATCAAAGTGGTATATGTACTCATCAGCAAGATGCTGGTTACCTTCCATACTCTCCCGGGGGGGAATCCGAGCTGTAAGTGAGCAGCGGTATGTTAGAGAAGTCCAAGTTGAGCTTCTATCTGGAGCTTGGTGATCCAGTTGGGTGAGATATACATAGACGTATATATAGGTCAGTGGGCATGGGTTAGCGAACACACACTCACACGCTCTACCCGGCCTCCTATACCATACAGTCAAGTAATACACACTGACAGCTCAAACCCTAGCCAGCAAGTGCCTAGAATACCGTGTCTGATGATTCCATGAGAGTGATAGAGGAATTAAATGCTGGCAAATCGTGGTCGGTGACGGGCCAGTACCTGCCACGAAGTAGCCAGATGGGACGAACAGGCAACAACGAGTTCAAGGGAAATCCCGGCCGGTATATATACTGCCCGTGACGTCACAGCCGGCCAAGGGTCGATGGGTGAGGAGGGGTCCAATCGCTGTGCTCCCCCGGGTCTATTTTTGGTAACAGCACGTTTTGCGGTCTGAAAACGAGGTAAAGGTATAGTTACAAGGCATGCCATGACACTGAATAGACAGTACTGCATCACATGGTGCAATACAGTTACGTTACTGTGCGATGTGTTAGAACGCACATAGGCAGTTGACCATCAACCTTGAGACTGTTATGATGGCAGTATATAGTGGCAAGCCCGGCTGATGTCCCGCGTAAATCGATACAAACTTCTCCCACGTGTGTTTTCTATACTTGTTTACCTGGGCCAATATTGACATGTCTTAAGCGAACACGATTTAAAGCAGAGGACCGTGTGTGATCTGTGGCTTAACTTCCTTGGGTTCACAGGTTCCTTCATACTCTACACCCAATACATTCGCTGCGAGATCGCCGTGCGCTGGACACTGGACTGTTGACATGTCACACAACGGTTGCTTATATGACCGCAGTCTGACCACGCTGTCTTTTCCGGTAATCCCGTATTTATAACTGCACATTTCCCTGATGAAGCTATATCATAGTTAATTATACTTTAATCACCCCTGATTTAATCAGACGTATTTCTGCTGTGTTTTAACTTTTTTGTTTGTCTTTTACTTCAGAAAATCACATTTCGCTAGACAAGTCAATAACACAAATGTATATACGCATATTTCAATAACATAGCAGTCCATACTTATCGTATATGGTTGCTTCAAACACCTAGCTGCATTTCTGTTTCCCTGATAACTAAGCAGACAACTTGGGAGTTGTGCGCCTTTAAAATCCACTGTTGCTGCTCTGTGTGCGTGACGTGTGATAACTAGCTAGTTTGCTATTTATTATATCGAACGTGGGTATTAATGTAAACACCTCAACATTCTGCTCATTTGAGGAGAACGGCATGTTTTGGGGTGAGCCATTTGGTGCAGTAATATGTCGTTCCAAAATGTTTATTTACTGCAAATAATAACATTGTCTGGTTGACCCGTGCATGTTAAGGCTGGACTGATTTGTCTCGTTCCGGACATGTCATTGCCTCAATTCCCCAGCATTGATCCGCGGGTCCCGGGGCCAGTCTTCCCTCTGGACGCCGGGAACGGGTCAACAGAGACCCAGTCTTCCTGCCCATTCATTTCCTTCTCCATGATACAGACGTGAAGCTACGCACTTTTCTCACTGTACAGCTTAAAATCTGACCCCCCAGAACGACTTCATTGATTAGCCCCGAATTATAAACACCTCTCCGGTAATTACACCTGTACTGGTAATTGGCGTAGAAAACAAATTTTCACATCTGGTGAGAACTATATATATTCGAACAACGCGACTACATTTCCTCTGAATTTCCGTCCGGGTGTTGTCTCACATACAATTATTTTAAGTATTATTTAAGTGAACTCGTGCACTGTACATAGATGCGTGGAGCTAAACCTTTAACGACACTTGATTCAGCCATTATGTCTTTTCACGCATAAATTAAGGGATGCTATTAAGGTCAACATACATGCACACAAGGACAGTTAATGTATTTAGAGTTAAATACAATTCTCACCATATTTATTTTGATTGATTTGAAGATTTGATATTAGAATTTTAATTGTTGCTGAATAATTTGCTATACTCTTACTGTTTGAAGACTAATACAATGACGGGCACCAGTTTCCGCTTCATAAATTATGTGCAAAAGGGTGTTTATGTAAAATTAATAGCTACATTAAATACCGGTACCAGAAACTGTACCAGTGGTGTGGGCCCTTAAAACAATAGTGTCTGGAATAATATAGGCTAAGGTACCATCGCTCAACACCTAGTGTCATTAAGGTACATAACCGTCGAACTGGTTACATTTAAATTTTAAAGTCGAATGCCTTGAGCACCAAAAGACAAATGCCGACTAAACTGAAACTCACCTTTTGTGCACAGGTTGACGCGGGTATAGGCCAATAGAAAGCTACAAGTATCGTTGGCTTGAGTTGACAAATGAGCAATCGGGAAAAGTGTTCCAGACACTGTAGAAGGAAGAGAAAATAAAACCGCAGTGTTATTACCCTCCCAGGATAGGAGGGTATTAAAGATGATATAAAATTAAGTTAGGTGAAACGCCGCCTATACAGTCATGTAGACAGATTCCCGAATAATGGCTAGCGCTTGAGCCAGTGCTTTAGTAGTCCACAAACCGCATGCAGCGGCCCCGTAACTGATACTCCCCTGATCCGATTTCATTTACATGTTACCAGAATAGCTTATTAAAATTAAATTCAGTGTTAAATTTAACATTTGTTTTTGGTGGAGACTCGACATCTTACCTCCCAGAATGTTAGTCCCTTGAGCTCGAGATTGGTGATACTGTGGCGATCAACGCTTTACATTTTTATATAGGTTTTTATGGCCAGTCAAGCGGATAAAAGTCTCACGCCGTAAGTACAAGACGATAGCCAATAAAAACAGAGCCAAGAGAGGAGGCAGAGAGAAAAAAAGTCATCAATGTGCACTACTCAGGCTGAACATATGCAGCCGGTTTGAATGGGCATGTGCGGCATGAGGGGGATTCCTCAGATTGACGTCTTACTTCTCCTTGGACCTACTCAACCGTGACAACTGTCATGAGGTTAGGATTTCTCAGGTTTCACTAGGTGATTTCATTCTTAAAATATAAAAATGCCAATGCAGCAAGCAGAAAAATAAGTATATAAAAAATTTGCGTTGCGGTCAACAAAGTTAAATCAGAAAAAAAGAGATCAGGCCGTAGCCCCGAGTGGAGAAGTGGGCCTCCACGCTTGAGTGAGTAAGACGATATAGAGCTGTGCGGGGCCGGCACAGTGGACGGTGAAAGTAGTCTTTCTGCTTAAATGTTAAAAATTTTAAAATAGGTAATGATGAGAAAAGAAAACAAAGGAGAAAAAATGCATTAGGAAGCTGAAGTGCATGTGGTGTTTGGAACAGTGTTACTCGATGTAAATAATAAGACCAGGCTCGTGCCATTTGAAGAGCTCTCCATTCTGCTTCCATGCATACAGGTCTCCGATTGGTTACTTTTTGTGGTGTCTGATGCGGAATCTCTGTGCTGATATTTCTATAGGCTGATTATACACATCAGCGTACGTAATCTGAGGGCTATATCAAGCGGCACTAATTTGTAGGCAAACAAATCATATCATGAAAATATGTAGTCTAGCAAGACATTATACTTGTTTATCCGTATACAGCCAAAGCAAACATGTTTTTTTTTATTGTGGAAACGCAAGCTTTAAAGCGCCAATACCAAAAAGACACCCACAACGTGCAGTAGAAAATATTGATAAACGAATGGTTGTATGGCCTAACACCATTTCGGAAAAATTACAGGTATATCTTGTCGAGAATGTGTCAGACCAGGGGACGTTAAACCCCAAACACTCACTCACTCAGACTAGGGATCAATAAACTATTAAAAGAGAAGAAAATTTAAATATCAAACAAATACCACTTTAAAGAGTATGCATTTCCGCGCGCGTGCATGCCATAAAAATTCTAATATGTACCTCAAGGTGATAAATTATAAATAAAGTAAGCGCCAAAATCCGTTGTGTGCGACTCGATAAGAACTAGTCCTGAAGTCCTCTGTGTTACGAGGAGATTTGCCGTCGGAAACCGCCGAAGTGCAGTTCGTACATTTCCGGTAGAACTCTTCTTCCCAGAAGGTAGCGAACAGTACAGTTCGTTTTCTGCTTGACGATCCGGAAAGCGGGATGTTGGACGTAGGTTCCGAGTTTACACGAACAAGCCGGCAGTCTTAACGACTCTCACTGGCTGAGAGGCAACACACCCCCAGCATAAATTACTGGGTGTTAAAGATGGAGGATTCGATGAACTCAGCGATTTATGCCAGCTTCGCCGTTTTCAGACTTTACATGTATGGCGAGGAAAAATCGCAAAATTATGCAGCAGGCACCACCAGATAGAAAAGAATGTGCTCTTTTCAGCCTATAGTGTCATTGTTTTAAGTTTTCTACTCGTTTAATGTTGATAGTAAGCTAACGGTTAAGTACTGCGCCAAGTTTGCAGATTACATGGTCTTATGCGGCAGTTCTTTGGGAAATTGAACGCAAATGCTCTAGAAATGGCTGCGGTAGCCTTCATCAATCGTAATTGTAAATGTAATGTCCGAGCGTCTTTCTCACCTAGACCGTTTGCATACATCTAGGTACATGTGTCAAAACGTCGTCCTCACTCAGACCGTTTGTATATATCTAAATACCTGTGTCCGAGCGTTTTTCTCATCTAGATCGTTTGCATATATCTAGATACATGTGTCCGAGCGTCTTTCTCACCTAGACCGTTTGTATACATCTAGATACCTGTGTCCGAACGTCTTTCTCACCTAGACCGTTTGTATACGTCTAGATACATGTGTCCGAGCGTCTTTCTCACCTAGACCGTTTGTATATATCTAGATACCTGTGTCCGAGCGTCTTTCTCACCTAGACCGTTTGTATACATCTGGATACCTGTGTCCGAGCGTCTTTCTCACCCAGACCGTTTGTATATATCTAGATACCTGTGTCCGAGCGTCTTTCTCACCTAGACCGTTTGTATATATCTAGATACATGTGTCCGAGCGTCTTTCTCACCTAGACCATTTGTATATATCTAGATACCTGTGTCCGAGCATCTTTCTCACCTAGAGCATTTGTATACATCTAGGTAGCTGTGTCCGAACGTCTTTCTCACCAGGACCATTTGTATAGATCTAGATACCTGTGTCCGAGCCTCTTTCTCACCTAGACCGTTTGTATATATCTAGATACATGTGTCCGAGCGTCTTTCTCACCTAGACCGTTTGCATATATCTAGATACATGTGTCCGAGCCTCTTTCTCACCTAGACCGTTTGTATATATCTAGATACATGTGTCCTAGGGTCTTTCTCACCTAGACCATTTGCATACATCTAGATACCTGTGTCCGAGTGTCTTTCTCACCTAGACCGTTTGTATATATCTAGATACATGTGTCCGAGCGGCTTTCTCACCTAGACCATTTGTGTACATCTAGGTACATGTGTCCGAGCGTCTTTCTCACCTAGACCGTTTGTTTACATCTAGATGCATGTGTCCGAGCGTCTTTCTCACCTAGACCATTTGTATACATCTAGATACATGTGTCCGAAAGTCTTCCTCACCTAGACCGTTTGCATACATGTAGGTACATGTGTGCAAACGCCTTTCTCACCTAGACCGTTTGCATACATCTAGATACATGTGTCCGAATGTCTTCCTCACCTAGACCGTTTGCATGCATCTAGATACATGTGTCCGAACGTCTTCTTCACCTAGACCGTTTGCATACATCTAGATACATGTGTGCGAACGTCTTTCTCACCTAGACCGTTTGCATACATCCAGGTACATGTGTGCGAACGTCTTTCTCACCTAGACAGTTTGCATACATGTAGGTACATGTGTCCGAACGTCTTTCTCACCTAGACCGTTTGCATGCATCTAGATACATGTGTCCGAACGTCTTTCTCACCTAGACCGTTTGCATACATGTAGGTACATGTGTGCAAACGTCTTCCTCACTCAGACCGTTTGCATACATGTAGGTACATGTGTGCGAACGCCTTTCTCACCTAGACCGTTTGCATACATGAAGGTACACGTGTCCGAGCGTCTTTCTCACCTATACCGTTTGCATACATCTAGATACATGTGTCCGAACGTCTTCCTCACTCAGTCCGTTTGCATACATGAAGGTACATGTGTGCGAACGTCTTTCTCCCTAAGGCCGTTTGCATACATATAGATACATGTGTCCGAACGTCTTTCTCACTTAGACCGTTTGGATACATTTAGGCACATGTGTCCGAGCGTCTTTCTCACCTAGACCGTTTGCAAATATCTAGATACATGTGTCCGAACGTCTTCCTCACCTAGACCGTTTGCATACATCTAGATACATGTGTCCGAGCGTCTTTCTCACCTAGACCGTTTGTAAATATCTAGGTACATGTGTCAAAACGTCGTCCTCACTCAGACCGTTAGCATGCATCTAGATACATGTGTCCGAACGTCTTCCTCACTTAAACCGTTTGGATACCTCTAGGTACATGTGTCCGAACGTCTTCCTCACTCAGACCGTTTGCATTCATCTAGGTACATGTGTCCGAACGTCTTTCTCACCTAGACCATTTGCATACATCTAGATACATGTGTCCGAACGTCTTCCTCACTCATACCGTTTGCATGCATCTAGATACGAGTCCGAACGTCTTCCTCACTCAGACTGTTAGCACACATCTAGGTACATGCATGTCATTATCATTAAGTTGTGGGCGTACATGCTTCAGCTACATATTACATGAGTCAATAAGTTTAATTTATTTATTAATTTATTGGTTTATGCAGTTGTAATATATGTTTAAAGATTATTTAATTGTATTCTTAACTGTACCAAACTGTTGTGAGGCCTGGAGTCGTTTTGCTGAATGGCTGACGGGCGCTGCGGTAGCCATATTTTTGTTGAAGTTATTGAGAAATTATAGATTTATTTCATTGTTGTTCAGCGCCACACCTAAGATTTTCCACCAATCCACGTGGGGGGCATCCGTGGCTCAGTTGCCTAGCGCGCTAGCCTCTCACCAATGCGGACGCTCGTCCAGCTCATGCTGGCTTCCTCTCCGGCAGTAAGTGGTAAGGTCTTCAGCAACTTGCTGATGGTCGTGGTTTTCCCCCGGGCCAAGCCCGGTTTCCACCCACCATAATGCTGGCCGCCGTCGTATAAGTGAAATATTCTTGAGTACGGCATAAAACACGAATCAAATAAATCAACTAAATAATCTTATCCACGTGCAAGGGCGGTCAGTTTGCTTTGAGTTAATCAAAAGTTTGTTATTATTTTCATTATATGAAATATGTACAACCGTTGCAACTGGAGATATAAAACCTTAAGAGTGAGTATGAATATGGGGACCATATTTCACCATGAACAAAGTACATGTTGACTTTATCTTGTTTTCTTGGCACACACATAACGTATCAGGAATGTTGGTACTAATACGTGAATACCTCTGATCGATGAACTACTGACTTGATCATTGATCTCTACCTCTGATGATAATAGCCCGCAACTGATCGAGCTGATATGATATGAGAGACCTGTAGTTTTTACTTGTTTGTACTCGGATTGCAATCTGCACAGGTGATGAGAGGTCAATCTGCGTCACGTGAATGGCCTGCCATAGCGGACGTGCTCCGGGGCAGCCGAATGCGCCGGGCGTTGTTGTAGGAGCAGGCCTGTTAAGGACCGCTGACATCTCGAGCGTAGTTTTTGTAGGGGGATCAAAATTCTTTTGTTTTGAAAGAAAGTTCGGCATCCCAAACCTAACAAAACAACAGTGCAGGAGCTATCTTCGCCCAATTAATGTCGTATAAGTTGGCTATAAAGCAACGTCATCAGCAGAAGTCTATTACACATTCCATCACATGACGTAATCCCGAGAACCTATAGCACATGCTAGTTGATTTATACCAGGGTAGGTCGATTATTGGAAGTCGAATGAGCGGTAATGGTGCATTAGAAAACGATACACATAAATATATAGGAAACATCTGTACCTCTTGTCGTGACGTGGGTCTTTACTTACAAACCCTTGATGTAAAGTATCTAATTACATAGAGTATTACTGTTTTCATGATGAATTCTGCATACAATTTGATAGCCTCGTGCTCATCAAGTCAATTCTATGCACCCATCTCTAATTTCTTGAGAGGCAGTCACTATGGCAATGCTATATGGCCTTGTTTTAACATACACAACTTATTTCAACACTCATTTTGGGTTTGGGAGGACAAGATACCAACCATTATCTACAAATACCAACACGTTGCTTAATAAAAACAACATCTGATATTTATCAAAAATAGGACTTCAGTGGCGTAGGCCTATATATGTCTAAATTTGGGAACAACTATAATTTAAAATGTTCATATTTAGTGTTATGTTGACCTCGAAGTAGCCTACATAATTTGTTGGAACTGGGCTGTACTGGGATATCTATATGGGTACAGATAGGCGTAGCCTCTGGGTAAACCACATCCGGATCGTAGAAGGTTATATTCCCAATACGGAAGGGAAGGGACGAGGAACAGGCCAGTCGATCAGATCGATAAGTGATATTATCGATCAATAGATAACCAGTAGTGTTCACTATTCCATCAGGTATGTTTCTCCTCACGGCCTGAATCACGGGGAGTGGATAAAAATACGCGGCTGACCGTTATCTGCCAGATAGAATTGCCACAGTGTGGTGAGTTAGACCCTCAGCTGCTCCGTAAATAACTAATCAGATGAGGTTACTGGTGCCATAAGAAAAAAATGGCTTAAAATAACTTTCTGGAATTTAATTCCGCCTCTGTTTTCAATTATCTGATCAGTATGATGACAAATATATAGCTATATTGAACGGTGACTGCTCTGTCGAAGCAATAACATTAACAATGCCGCGTAGAGATATGTACCCAGTATAGATCACACAACATTCAAATGTCTCTTTTGTCCATGTGATGTGATCGAAACTTCGAGTTTCTGTTACCGGCGTAAGCTTTCATCTCACAGGCCATGAAAGGTCAAGTTTGTAACGCTGCTACTCGGGGTTACAATGCAGCAAGTGCCTGTGATTATTTATTTATTTTTGTGTATGTGTGTTTGACACCATACATTGGATATATTTATAAAAAAAGGACAGTTAAACTGTCAGACTTTAGGGATAGGGAAGTCACTTGTATACCTCATGCACAACATATAAATACGATACCTGACAAACTTCCCGACATTTTTTATTTATTTTATTATTTTACTTTTACGTTTTACGCAAGAATATATCACTTATAGGACGGTGATCAGCGTTATCGTGGGAGGAAAGGGGACAGAACTCGGGGGGGGGGGGCAAACGACCATCCCTATGAGAGTGACCCAGCATGAGTTGAACTTAAACTCACATGAAGCACATTGGCGAGAGACTTCTGAGTTATTATGCTGCGCTAGCTCGCTAACAACTCGGCCACGGAGTTCCCCTGCAGACGTACGTTGTCATAGAACCTCCAGGAAGAGCTGATTTGAAAGCAACGTTTCTAGATGTTTACAATGACTGATGACACTGTGGCCATGTGTGTGCAGTCCCGGTGGATTGATTTATAATTGTTTTCCGTCAAGGAACCGAATGGACATCGCGCAGACGCAGTAAAACAATACTAATTACAGGCGAACCATTTGCAGTCAGAACAAAATACAAGGATTAAAGAGTTAATAGTTATAAAACTTAATAACGGAGAAATTTCCTAACGGAAGACAGCAGCGAAAACCTGGAGTTGAACTGGTGGCGTTGGTTTTTGACTGGTCACAGAAACCGGACCTTCATACGGAAAATAAAGTTGTTGGTACAGACATGTAGCCATTGGAACCAATTGCAGGATGAGAACTGTTTCAGTAGACCTGCTGAGGGGGCCTCCGTGGCTCAGTTGGTTAGCGCGTAATGACCCAGGAGTCTCACACCAATGCGGTCGCTGTGAGCTCAAGTCCAGCTCATGTTGGCTCCCTCTCCGGCCGTAAGTGGGAAGGCCTGCCAGTAAACTGCTGATGGTCGTGGATTTCCTCCGGGCTGTTCCCAGTTTTCACCCACAATAATGCTGGCCGCCGTGGCATAAGTGAAATATTCTTGAGTACGACGTAAAACACGAATCAAATAAATAATCTAATCCACGTGCAAGGGGGTTAGTTTGCGTCCACTTAATCAAAAGTTTGTTATTTTCATTATATGAAATACGTAGACCTGGTGTTATTTAGTTTTATGCTGTGTTACTTACGATGAAAGGAGACCTTACCAGCTGAAATGCTTAGAGCGCTTGGCAAATCCTTGTTTGATACCCACCACACTGCCTGCATTGCTGTAATTTACTGCAATCATTGTGCAATAAGTAATACGAAATATATGTTGCAAGTAATTTACTGCAATCATTGGGCAATAAGTAATACGAAATATATGTTGCAAGTAATTTACTGCAATCATTGGGCAATAAGTAATACGAAATATATGGTGCAAGACGACCGAGAAATTGATAGTTACAATTGATTGATAGTTAGTTTTGAGGAAATCAGGTCGCAGGTTGTGAGAACATCAGGTCGCAGGTTGACTGATTAATGCGAAAGAGAGTTTCCTATTATTGGCGCATGCATCTGTTTATAATGTTCTGGACCTTGTACAAGTAGAAAACAAGTAGATTACACGTATACTTGTCTACAGATGGTGATAACAATAATTATGGTGATTATAATTATAATTATTATGAATATTTCTAACCTCTTTATTAACCAGCTGCCTCGCTGTTGCTGTAGAAGTACATTTAATTACACACGCTTTTTGCATCATTGTTACCAGTCAGTGTTGAACAAGATCGCCATATTGGATTTCCCAATAATTGCAATATATTCATATATTAATATGGTACGTATTTTGATTGACAACAACTTGTAATCCAATAAGGTGTATACGATGATTTGGATACCTGGACTGATTTTACCCTTTCTCCTGGCACATACCTTGCGTGTTGCCCCCATCATTGAGAACTGTTGATTGCTTCTCTTTGCATGAATCCGTCCTATTGTCTTACTTATTTGTACAATATATGACAAACTTTTTTAGTCCTTTTTGGTTTGTGTGGAACGTTGTTTGGGTCTCGGGATTTCTAACTGGGAACGTCAATTATTGTTGAAGGTATGAATGGTGAGGCATATAGGCTGAACCAGTGCATAGCTGATGTAATGCTTACTGCGGTAAGGTTTCCCATGAATGTTTAAAATATTTTCCCTTGTCTTCATTCTAATTTCTGCTAGCATATACGTAAGTTATAGGTTCTTTTTGGGGATCGAAGTAAGCCAGATTGTCAATAGCATACAGTGTGGAACTGAGGAGAACTGCTGACCTACGACGAAAATAAATGTTGTATTCATCTATTTTAATGAGAACAAACACTTGAAGCAAATACCACTGTGCCATTGTGATCGAGCTGCCAAGGCTATTCGTGTAAGTAAAGCCAGGCTGCTGTATTTCTGGTAGAGGAAAGGAACAAGGGGTTACGCTGACGATCAAATTAGGCAGCATTTAAATTACGGGTGGAAAAATTAACAATCATCTTTCAGAAATAAAGTCTATTGTCTTAAGGCCTGCTTATATTTAACAAAGTTGGTATTTTTAACAAATACATTAATAAAACCTTGGATGTGTAAATTACTAACAGAAGTCAGATGTAAGCACTAATTGCTCTCAACCATGTACATTTAGCATGATATGAGTACGTCATCTTAAGCCTATAGGCCTCGTTTGGCAGGTAACACAGCAACATACGATATACAGTATTACATGAGTGAGGTGTAATTGCGTGTCACTGTCCCATTGGAGACGTTATGCATGGTACAAAGTTACAGAGATATTTAATGTATACAAACTTTTCTACCTCCGTGTAAAAAAAACTGAAGTTTGGCAAGCAGTAACAAAGCTATTCGTGCATGTGAGGGTGGAGATATTATAGTGTATAATGTAGCAAGTGAATTTTCATCACTTCTCTCCATGCGTGCATGGGTGGCTTAGAATTTGTAAAGAAAGAGACAAGTAAAACAAATGATAATTCACCACTTGGGAAGATCAGTTTGAACACGCCACCTCATTTGGTCCAGAGCTATTTGTCTGTCTGAAGAAGGCCTATCCATCATCATACAAATCGGCCACCTCTCTGTATGGCAAGTAAGCTCACTATTGTCCATTTCTTTTAGAGTCGCCTATTTTCATCTGCCTGTAAAATCAGTCATACTCGCTACCAAAATTGTCAGTGACACGTAACAACATAAGCTCTACACATTGATATGTTTAAAGTTCATATTAATGCATGGAAAATGAAGTTAGAACACTTTTTCTAATTGATAATGTTAATGTCCATAATTCCCGTTTCGACGGCAAGAACTCATTGCCTCGAGTGACGTCGCAACTATTCAAAAGCCAATGGCATGCTGGATATTGGGTGGAGCTCGCCATGTTTTGCCGAAGGGCGACACCAGTTTCCTGAACTGTTATAGATCTTACTGTAAACCTTGTTTCTGCCTCTGTCATATTTGAATTTTTTACACGTTTTAGTATAATATAACCTGAATAAACGAATATAATTTTATCTGTTATAATATATTATCTCATTGCATTATGGTTTTAAAGCTGGATGCTAGGAAATTTTGTGATCAAAAAAACAATGTAGTCTATTAGCTGAGAGTGTAGTGTAGGATGTGTTACTACGGGAAGTATGACGTCACCCGATGCAACGAGTTCTTGCTGTTGAAACTAAGCATAAAGAGTTTATTATTATGAATTAGAGAAAGTGTTCTAATCTGATTTTCTTTGCAAGAATATGAATTTCCGACAACACGTGTCACTAACTAAAGGCAATTTTGGTGGCGAGTATGACTGATTTTAAGTAAATAAGTAAGTAAATGATTGTAAGTAAATTAAGAAATAAAGAATTGTAATGTTTGCGACTACCAAAATGAACCACTTGTAGACTGCCAGCTCGGGTATAATCCAAGAGGTTTACAGTGGTCATCAACACTGTGGAGAGAGGTTGTATTGTATTACTCCAGACAACCAGCACGTGGTTTCACTAACGTTACATTACAATAACTCTCATAACAATGTAATAATTTCAGCACTGCATGGTTGCCACTGGGGCCATGACATGTAGGCACGTTAACGAAACAGCACAAGTGCTATTTGCCCTTCTCTCCAACCCCTTTCCTGCTCACATCTCACAAAACTTCGTAAATTCAAGCGAACAAACAAACAAGTGTACCTCAGAGACTCGTCGTACGGATACTTGTACACATAGTTGTACACACTCACGAATGGGTATCCAAATATTCCTCAGTGCGTTTACTAAAAAAAATGCCTTCTTATAATTTAATTCGTATAGTTTAAAAAAAAGGTTTCTCCTGTTTCACCACGAAACTAAGATTTTAATCTTTTGTTACAGTTACCATAAGATAAATTGCTGATGATTTCGGTTTCGATAATTTCACTCATTTATATTGTTGTTATTATTATTGTTGATGTTGTTGTTGTTGTTGTTATTATTATTATTATTATTATTATTATTATTATTATTATATAAGTGGGAAGGTCTTCCAGCAACTTGCGGATGGTCGTGGGTTTCCCCCGGGCTCTGCCGTCGTATAAGTGAAATATTCTTGAGCACGGCGTAAAACACCCATCAAATAAATAAATAAATAAATTATTATATATATATTAATATATTTGTTGGTAAAATGCTTAGACATGGATTTACATGGTTTTGTCCGAATCCCAACGTCAGCGATGAATGCGAAAACACGCGGCGCCTTCTGGGATAGTTGTTCTGAGTGACATATGCAAGTAGCTCACCACTAGCGCACCTGTAGCAGGCGTCTAGTGTTCAGTTTTTATCTATTCACATTGCAGGTCAGTGGTGTCGACTTTGGAAATGCACAGTAACCAGTTCACTGGAAAATCCACAATTAGTAGAGTAGTGTAAATGAAGTCTGTTTCAATTGAACTCTATGAATGGCTATTAACAACGTGTTTTTTATATTTAAACCAATGTGCGTGAAACATCTCAGCCAAGCTGGAAGATGAACAGTTAAATCAAATGGTAACTTTATTCAAGGAATCTCTGAAAATCTATCTTTTCTTCTCTGTTTTAAGATGAATAGCGTTATAGGGTGGGGGTTTTCAGCTCTGGTAACATCTCATCGATGTTATGCTGTGCCCTTTTTCTGTTCCTGTAGACGGGACAAGCTTGTAGAGACGTTGTAAGGGTATACGTCATGGCATGTCATCGGGCTCTGTACTTTGTCCGGGAGACAAAAGAGGCAGACGCTCCTCTCCCTACTTCAGCCAATATCAGAGACATGGACAGAACATGGAGTCAACAACTGAGTATAGTAACCACCGTTTGACTTGACACTTAGCTGTTTGACTGAGGCGAGGAAGTGCTCTACTCCTTAACTCTTTTGACACGTCTGATCAATGGCGCTAGCCTGGGGGTGTTGAAACCCCGGGGTACCTGAGCGACACTAGACATCGCCGGAACCAGGACGGGATATGTAGAACTGAGGTGGCGACGCTTGTAAGGAAACTTAACAGATTACGCAACAGCATTTTTGTTTCCTACTTTGATGTATAATCGAAAACATCAAACTTACGTCCGAAAAGACAATATGTTTAGTCTGTAGAGCGCATGTACTATAACACCAGCTCCTGTTGACAATCCCAGACCTCCAAACAAAAGTAATATTGTTTACACACTGGAAATATTATATTATTTTCACATTAATTTCGGTGTTAATCTGCAGCATACTTTGAATTAAAATTGCGAAAGCTTTTAACGAGCATTACACAGTACATTTTGTCTTTTTACTACCTTGTGTTAACATCCCAGTCCGAAGACCTTACACCCAAAGTAAAGTTTAACCCAAGGTTAAGAAATGTTCACATAATTTTCGGTGTTGACCTACAACTGGCTTTTTAAATCAAACTTGATGAAGCTTTATAAATGGGCATTGTACATCATAACTTGTGTACTTATATTTCTCACTTTTAGACTGAATTCGTCATATGTTAGCCTTCTGACCTGGTTTACATGAGGCTATCCAATATAGAAGATGTACAATGTTATCACATCGTATACACACGCAGCCCCATCGACGAATATTGATGGATGGTGCCTTATTTTTAAACCTGCCAAACATCTTTTGTTAAGTTTACTTTTTATTTTGATGTGCCTTTTGCCTCCAAGTTATTGATTGTGGTTTATTGACCGTCGCTCAGTAAATGTATATACAGATATAGAAGGCAAATGTCTGAAGCGTTCAGGCGACGGTTATGTGGGCACGGAGTTCAAATCAATCCGCGGCCACGTGCAGATTCGCCACACTTGCATGAATTGCAGTATTTATCAGTAAGACTAGGAAGCAGAAAATGTGCGTGGAAAATGCGCGAATGCATGACATCATTGCATAGCCATGAATATCTTCACATGATAACGGTGTGCAATTTTGATGATTCGGCTCTTTGCATTTCGATCATATCTTTGTCTTATATTTTAACTGTTTAGCACCATATTTGCAACACAACCGATGCAATATAGCGTAAAAGACAACATGTTAGAAGCTAAAAAGCTGGTTACTGCTGCATGCCGATAATATTTTATGGTTAACTTCTATCTGAAGGGCGATAACATGAACAGTTCATACATTATCTGATCATCAAGGAGGACAGCAATGACACAGAGGTATCAAAAAGACTATAAAAACGATACATTTTCAAAAGTAGAAAAGGTCTGTAAGAAAAAGGAAGCTGAAAAAATTAATCTCTTGATTTTAACAGAATGTCTGTTGTCTGGGTGATGCTAGAATATATTCTGTTGTTGCAACAGATTATTCTGTTAAATATAACACATATATTCCATTAAATCAACACAAACATTCTGATTTTTTGAGTGTAAATGAGTATGCAAATCTAAAACATGGCACAGATCTATGTAGGCAAGAACAAAAAAGTGTGAGCTAAAAAAATGTGAGCTAAGAAGAGTTAGAAGTGTGATTCAAGCAGTCATGAGTGCCTTCTTCACTCAGGCTAGGACGAACAGGAAATATAACCTGTAGCGAGTGTATTCGTGATAACCGGAAATACTACAACAGTCCAATTAGGGAGACGAATTGTTTCTGGATCGATTCCACTGTTTGTCCAAAACTGTTACTAGGATGTCTGAACATATTTAGTTAAACGTCTCCTCATTCAGGATTAACCCGTTCGTGCAAACAAACCACCGACGCTAAAGTAACCGTTTTGTTTTAATCCAGCTGAGAAGATTTCAGGGGTCGAGCTTTTAAGAGACCGATCCTTCCTTCTCCCCCGAGATGGCTATTAACACAGGTTTCGATTGGTGAACGTGACGATTGTACCGTGTGCGTATCCTGGTCACGTGACCCAGCCCTGGCTTTCGGGGAACCAGTAAATGTGTCATTGATAGAGAAGTGATGCTTTGAGAAGAGGACGACAAACAAGTTAGCATCCCGCGACAGTCAACACAAGATATGTCACCTCCATGTCAGTGAAAAACAGAAAAAAAACGACTCCATGTGAATGGGCAATTGTGTCAGTGTGGTTAGGGCTGCAGCTTCCCTTTCTCCCCTCCCACCTTTCCTTATTCCCGATGATACCCGGTAGGATCATACCCGGCCGTAGCACAATAAACCTCCCCCCAGCCATGGCAGTTTAGCGAGAGTGTGAGGAACCATTGGGGTTCAGGAACACAGGCCGAACAATCCGCCAGCGTAAAATCCCCCCAAGCCGATTGTTTTTGTAGTCACACTAATTGGCACAGGGCTCTCGTGTAGAACAGTGGACGTGCTGGGGATACATGTAGATGCCCATCCTTAATATAAACGCGGAATAACGGCCGTAGAATTTGGCAGACTACTACACTGATTTTGCACTTCTCTAAAAAAAAAAATAACTTGCCTTTGAATTATACTGGTAGATGATGTGTATCTAACTGTTATAGATGTCATTTAGAAAGTGGATACCATTAACAGTTATCGTTATTACTGATTACACTTTCTGGATCTAGGGATTACACTTTATGGATCTAGATATTACACTTTCTGGATCTAGGGATTACACTTTCTGAACATAGCACATATCATGGTGCTGAAAATTCACTGAAACCATTGCGGGGTTTGGTTTCAGCCAATTTTCAGCACTGGAATCTGTGCTGTGTTCAGAAAGTGTAATTCCTATTAACAATAATACTGTTATGTATCTATTAAGGAATGTATATAGACTGATGCTGATTATCATAAACGGACTGATTTAAATAAAAGAAATGATTAAAATTAACTTATACAGAAGAAAAATTGAACCAAATGAATTTACATGTTCAGTAGTAAGCTATAACGATTGAGACATGTTCATCTTTGGTTTGATTCATGGTTATGATGATGCCGAGTAAACCTTAAAATAAATTCCTAGAATATCTCCGCATATATATAAATTCTTCTTAGATTATTTGAACGAAATAGTTCGTTTTGTGACTGAATTTTGATGTGAGAAAATTTATCTCCAAGCTTCAATAACCCTGGTTGAGAGCAATGTGTAAGACGTATCTTGGGTCGATCTCATAGTTTACCCTTAGTGTTTGCGCGCGCAATCGAATCGGGGTTAACTGCACTTCGCTTCCGCGTCACGTGACATTAAATGTCAAAGAAAAATAATCAACATATATATACGGAATGGAATGTAGCTATCTGAATGGCAGACTCGAGTACACTGCCACTGTTGATGCATGTAGCAGTTTACGTTCAAATTCGCTGAATAGATGAGTCCCTGAGACTTTTTACATGGAGGCAGGCGCATTAGACGTACATGTACGTGTGTTACATTTACAGTGTTACATTTACAGTGCTTTCAGCTTTTCAAAACTCGTGAATATATATATATATATATATATATATATATATATATATATATATATATATATATATATATATATATATATATATATATTGACGAGTTTTGGAAAGCTGAAAACACTGTAAACTAGACTTTCTTAAAGTACAACAGTATAAGACTTTTAATACAGCAGTCTGTGCTGCATATTAGCCTCTTTGCGCCAAGAATACATATTAATTCAACACTGACAATAAAATGGCCCAGATATACTTGTCAATCCGTGACTGGAACGGAATCAAACGCTATATTTGCGGAAATATTATTCTGTAAAATAGTTTTCGTTTCCGAACCTTTGTTTTAAGATTATTCCAGGGATCACATGACTGTCCCAATATTATAGTGATCGATATAGAGCCGGTGGCTTTTTTTTGTGGCACAGTCTGATCTGGCAAAGGCTACATTCTCTTTATGTCATCGGGAAAATGGTCTTTCGTTAACTTACACTTAACTTAACGCAAACGATAACCGGCATCATGCTTCCTTATATGGAATAACCGCGTAGTTCTGTAAAGAGTTTTTTAATGCATACATATGATGTACCTCAGGCCTCTATTGTACATACACGAGCAATTTTCTGGTAAGCAGATTTTTAGATTTTGTAGAATTATTTCAACTGTATATAGTACCTTATTGTCATTTCATATAGCGTTGTTGCATTGCAAAGTTTATGTAAAATGTAAATGTGAACTCTGCTATAAGAAAGGAATAGGTGCTATATGAACGGAATAGGTGCTATAAGAAAGGAATAGGTGCTATAAGAAAGGAATAGGGTCTGTAGCTTCAAGTTTGTGCTTGAGTATACCTTTTCGAATTTAAGGTAGGCCTACATGTTGTCTTTATTAATTTATTTTTTTATTTATTTATTTTTTATTTCTCTGATTGTTATAAGCCTCAAGAATTTTTCACTTTATTATGCGGCGACCAGTCACATGGGTGGAGGAAACCCGAGTACCTGGAGTAAACAACCGGCTTTCTTGGTTTATTGTGCACTTCACATACTGGACAATTATGTATAAAGTATATTAATTTACCTCCTTTATCGGAGAGTGTGGTCATTGGAGCAGCCTACATGCGGCCTGATAGTGTCATGTGACTTATAAACCAATTTGATATGCGTATCCATGACGTTTCATTTCTGCCACCTGTTAATAAACAACCTTGATGATGCCACGATTGTCACGAACAAGCAGGTATCCATGCCATCGTGTCATTGTCAGCTACAGATTACATTCCTGTTGTCTCTGTTGTCGTAGGCCACAGGAACAAGTTATCAATGATATCAATTGGGCTCGTGTATCGTATTGCCCCTGCCCCCACCCCTACCCACAGCTTATGCCTTGCGCCAGCGCACGGGTTATACAGTTTTCACACACGTGATATACATATCCGTTCCGCACTTCCGTCAGTTCTGCCCTTAACTTCATCACGTGAACTGGAGTTTGCCGTATTCTAATTTACCTTTGCTAATTTGCATTGATCAAGTGAAGAATTAACAATGGCTTGAAGCGGGGAACAGTGCGTTGAGCATAATTACATAAGAATGCTACAGAGAGCTATTTTCCCGCGTTAATCCATACCGATGTGTGACCACGGGCCATTCGTCGGGGATCCCGGCTTAGGTCCTTCAGTACAGGCCTGAGCTAACACCCAAATAGGAAAATCACACAATGGAAATAAGGAAACAATAAACGCCATAATTGTTAAGTAAAGCTAGACAAGTTTCTTCGTAGGCAGCGATATGTGCTGCCTTTTTTGGCCTGTGTACTTCCATGGATCTTATTCAAGTCTAACTTTTTATTGTATGTATTTTTTGTACACAGTAACAATGTGAAGCACTGTATGGATCCATGGTTAACCAATTATTTGGAACAATTGCAGGCAAGTTACAGTAAATGTTGAAGACATTTTTACAAACTGATTTTTGGGCTATTTTGCAAGTTATGATTAGTCCAGCGTTGTTCAGTAAGAATATTTAGGTCCATACATGATAATGGAGGCCCGTATATAATAATACAGGTCCACGCATGATAATACAGGTCCAAGCATGATAATACAGGTCCACGCATGATAATACAGGTCCACGCATGATAATACAGGTCCAAGCATGATAATACAGGTCCACGCATGATAATACAGGTCCACGCATGATAATACAGGTCCACGCATGATAATACAAGTCCAAGCATGATAATATAGGTTCACACATGATAATACAGGTCCAAGCATGATAATACAGGTCCACGCATGATAATACAGGTCCAAGCATGATAATACAGGTCCAAGCATGATAATACAGGTCCACGCATGATAATACAGGTCCAAGCATGATAATAAAGGTCCACGCATGATAATACAGGTCCAAGCATGATAATACAGGTCCACGCATGATAATACAGTGGTCTGCTTTATTTATTTCGTTGTTGTTTAACGCAATACCGAATACATTTTGATTTCTACTTTGGCGATCATAATTATGGGTCGAGAAAACTAAAGTGTTTGGGGTAAGCCATCGACATTTAATCAATAAGTGTATACTGACCAAATTTTTATTTATTTTATTTATTTGATTGGTGTTTCACGCCATACCCCGGAATGATCCCGGGGGTAACCGACGATCCTCTGCAGGTTGCTGCAAGACCTTCCCACGTACGTCCGGCTTACCACATTTTCCATGTGGACCTACATATATGCACACCATATTGGTGGAATAAATTAATGAATGAATGTTTGGGGCACCATATTGGTGGAGGATAAAGAACTCATAAACGGACGTTAGAATGCGTCGTTGGCCGCTTATTGGCACCTGGGCCCCACTTAGTTTTAGAGCAGTGAAATGAACAAATTCTCTGTCCAAAGTCGTTTTTGAGCTCACACCTCGCACCTACAGGACACAGTGGGTGTATTTTACCCAATCAGTAATGTAGTTAAGGCGATCCTGACACCATCTTCATGTGGCATGGTTTATAGCCGGTGCCTGTGAACAAAGACATGGGTAAATCTAGAAAAATTGACGTATTGATTGTTTGCTCAACAAAAATAAATAAGATTCGATTAGCAAAATATGCCGAGCAAGCATGTCCAATCAAGTTTGTCCTCACTGACAAGCAAAATATCTCAACAGTAAAGTCATTTGTAGAGAGAGAGTACGTGTTGTTAAGGAAATGTCCCGAATAAAGCTGATAAGTTAATGAACCATTGCTAGCGTACCGTTATAAAATGTGAGGAGAATCTTTGGATGCCTATTCAGAAAGAAAAAGGCCTTGTCCATTTGTCCATTTTTTAAAATACCAACTCTCGTTTGTGGGCATAACTAAAATTTATGTTCTTGGTGTAAGTTTTTATATGTTAGCTGCACGTGTATCCACTGTGTTGAGCTCTGAATACTCGCTAGTACGCTAAAACGACAGCAGTCGGTCATCTCTGGGCTAGGCCATACAAAGCGGATAAACAAAAGAGAAAGTGAGCGCTCGAGTTTAAAACACCTAGACCTGTGGTAAGTAGGGACCAGTGGCGTTTTCTAGGAATCACACCTCAGGGATGTGCCTATGGAAGACAGATGTATGGTTCTTTGTTCTTAGATAGTGATGGAACTCATCCCGTTTTGTCATTTATTATGACAACGGTTATATACAAATTAAGACTACTTCATAATGCTGATTAAATTTTATATTTCATAGGTTAATGAGATTTACTATACTAAAACTATGCATAAATACATAAAGTTCGATTCATGTAGTTCGGCGGAGAATAAGCAGAACCAGGAATCGCATGTTAAAGGTGATATAGTGCTCTCATTGATTAGAGGGCCCTCTCACGTGATCTATAGTATGGGTCATTTAATTGCCGTTGTATGTTCCTGACTTTCATGTTATATGATATTACCGGCTATAAAAGTTGAAAATATATCGACTGCAGGTATTTGATTTTACAAACAGGAAAATTGTTAACATCACACAATGTTTTAGGATGTCGTTTATAGTTTCATTTCACGTGCTTGAATCACATGACTCCCTTTACTGGCCATTGTTAAGCGCCCCTTATAATAAAAACAATAAAACTAAAATCGCATTTATTCCAAATTCTGTTTGTGTTATTCAGTATATGGGCCTCAAAGTTAATATCAAGCGTGCACGAAGTATACCTATACATGCATGTACAAAATGGAAGCAATAATTTTGTAAACGTTTAATTCCCAGCATTCATACAATATTGGCTGATACAATGAAGTGGTTATATTTGATAAATTGATGATTGCTTATATGCAGGTCTATACTGTCTAATTAAAAGCTAATGCTTCAGGGCTCTTCTATTATATTTTAGCGGCCAGTCACTTCACATGAATTCTTTCTGTTGATTGAAAAAAGGCCTGTCCCCCGAGACGGTCCCTCCCCCAGTGTGACCTCCTTCCCCCTGTGACACCCCGCTCCCCGGGATTATGCCTCAACACCCTGGCACAAATCCCCAGACACGTTAGCCACAACCTGATATTACGCTCACTTGTTAATCCTCCGCACTTCTATAACATGTAAATCTTCAGCGCGTTAAAAACTATGCGCATTTCACCCACTACCGTTTTTATCACTGGTGTTCGACTTCAAATGGCCTACAGCACGCTAAATACTGAATCTGTTTCCGTCCAGGAGTGCATCTCTCTTCTAAGATTGTTTCAGCGGATCCAGACTCTTATCATACTTTTTTTGTATTTTTCTTTGTGCGTATGTTTGGATCACGGGTCACGTGTACTTTAGAAGGGAATTATGACATAGCCTTTATAAGGATGTCCGCATCTGGTAATACATGTTAGCGACGAGTCCAGCATTCGTAAACCATGAAGGGACTTTTCCAGTCAATAATCGCAAGACCCACGTTCGAAACAACAATTAACTTATAAGGCAATTTTCCAAAGGAAGATGTGAAACAACACTTCAGTAGGATATAAAACTGGTAACAGGCAGAACAGAAGCAACCATCAGCTTTTCAGTGACGCGGGAAAGACTATCGATACTCTAGGCATGACATACAATTCAAATTTCAACCTCGTAGTCCGTAGAGTAATTTACAAGTCGCATACAAATCTAGCATTCTCAGTCGAGCAAGCAACTAATTATAAAACACCTCATGAACGACCAGCATATGCAAAGTCCAAAATATATGTGAAAGAAAAACAGCGCACTTAAGGCCTAATTTCAGCCATACACCCGTTTGCTTCCGTCTGTTTTACAAATTAACAATATATGGTTTTCATGCCACAAGTAGCATGCAGCTTCCAAAGGAAAATAAAGGCGATAAAGTCACTCTTATTGAATCTTCACAGAAATTGCGATCCTAGAGTTTTCTTACTGTCTAAGAATACGATAGCAGTAGTTTGATTCTTTGTTATATTTCTTTTCAATAAAACATTGCCCGGTCCCTACAGTGGAAAGAATATGTGACCTTGTCAGCGACCTTGTGGTAACGAAATGTACCACCCCGTAAGACAACCGGCAGTTTAAGAGGACATATTTGTTATCTGCTATAAGCTAATAAGATGTCACTGCATGACAAGTTATTAAAACGTTCAACCTGGTACAAGAAAACAGAATATGCCCTCCTACATGATAAGTTAAAAGAATGTGCCACGCTATGTTACCATTAAGAATATGCCACCTGGTACAAGAAAACAGAATATGCCCTCCCACATGATAAGTTAAAAGAATGTGCCACGCTATGTTACCATTAAGAATATGCCACCTGGTACAAGAAAGCAAGAGTATGCCCTCCCACATGATAAGTTAACAGAATGTGCCACGCTATGTTACCATTAAGAATATGCCACCTGGTACAAGAAAGCAAGAGTATGCCCTCCCACATGATAAGTTAACAGAATGTGCCACGCAATGTTACCTTAAGAATATGCCACCTGGTACAAGAAAGCAAGAGTATGCCCTCCCACATGATAAGTTAACAGAATGTGCCACGCAATGTTACCTTAAGAATATGCCACCTGGTACAAGAAAGCAAGAGTATGCCCTCCCACATGATAAGTTAACAGAATGTGCCACGCAATGTTACCTTAAGAATATGCCACCTGGTACAAGAAAGCAAGAGTTTGCCCTCCCACATGATAAGTTAAAAGAATGTGCCACGCAATGTTACCTTAAGAATATCCACCTGGTACAAAAAAAACAAGAGTATGCCCTCCCACATGATAAGTTAAAGAATGTGCCACCTGATAAGCTTACAGAATATGCTAGCTGATAAGCTAACAGAATATGCTAGCTGATAAGATCACTAAATATTTCCAGTATACTATGCCATCTAGGTGTAATAAAACATCATGCAATCTAGGGACATGTAAAAATACACTAATGCCAAGCAGTGTTCAGCTTCTGTGTTCAGCCTCTGTCAGAATGCGATCACTCTCTTCCTGTTAAAATGCCCCAAAACAGTTCACGGGTATTGATGATAAGCCAGGAACTGACGTTCTGATACACTGGCATCACGACTCTTATCTTAGCCATATAGTGAGGCTAAAATTCTTATTCCGAGGATACGGAGATAAAATATATATGTATATATATATAGTGTATTCAATTCCACGCCTGACGGCCATTCTGGGCATATCGAAGAGCTGGGAGGTCATGTGACTGCTTATCAAGCCTCGTACCATGCATGCTAACCAACAGGCACGCTGTAGCCAAGTCGTCCCCAGCATGCGGTACAGCCTCCCCCAGTATTGACGTTCATCATCTAAAAATTTGCAAACGTGCAGAAGTCGAGCGAAGCTTTCCGGAGTA
The DNA here is from genome assembly GCF_032854445.1 of Liolophura sinensis. Classification (NCBI taxonomy): domain Eukaryota; kingdom Metazoa; phylum Mollusca; class Polyplacophora; order Chitonida; family Chitonidae; genus Liolophura; species Liolophura sinensis. The sequence goes on along the minus strand of NC_088303.1, from coordinate 1,209,046 downwards.
ATGCCTTCTCCCTGAGTGACCCTTGCCTGGAGTATGAGAGCAATGGGGAAGTGATTCTGCCAAGCTCGGGCTCTGAACCTACAACACCCCGGCCACAGCGCAGTGTAGAGACCGCTAGTTTAAGCCGATGTGTTATTTCCCATCAAATTTGCCAACGTCTATTTTTATTTCCATTATAAATGAAGACAGTTAAACATTTCGTTCATAACCAAAGCTATTTTACATCTTAAGGTAATTAAATGGAAATTCTGCCTTACAAAATTGAATCTAACTTGTGTAGTTACCACGCCGGTTTCAGCCGTTGCTAACGCAGTGGAGACGTATAAATATTATTTGACCTAGCGTATAATCGACATCATAGTAGACCTATACCGATGCTCTTATAAACATCATTTGCATGACCCTGATATCTATAAACATCTCCTATCCACACTGAGTACAGTTTGTTACCATATGTGGTTTCCATATACGTTTTGTACGTTGTGATATTGTTACATCTAAACGTTTCACTTGCTACATGTACTTGGTCAGCTTAATTGCTACTTGTAATCACTTCAGTCACTACATGTAAACACTTCACTTGCTACATATATACACATCACTTGCTACATGTAATCACTTCACTTGGTACTTGTAACCACTTCACTTGCTACATGCACTAGTTAAATTCGTATGCTGTTATCGACACATGTAACCCCTTAATACTGCACGTGGCCACATGTAAACTAATTCACTTTCCACGTAGTATTGTACTGTATTGTATTGTGTTTATTCACCGTAAGTATATTTACAGTAAACTGGTTCACGGAAATTAAAGCATGGCGGGAATAAAGTCACAAAGGGCTAGATCTATCCCGAGGAAGTACAAGTATAAAAGATGGCGGTGGTTTTAGTTGAATTATAAGTAAATAATAACAGAGTAAACGTTTTACACATTTAAGGAAAACACAAAGCATTGTGATGTGCCAAAGGAAATGCTGTGGTGCATCGCTATGAGACATTTATGTTTGAAAATAAGTCAGAATTGTTTCATCAAGTAACCTTTTATTTTGGACTTAAACAGAGAGAGTGAGTCGATAGATTTGAGAGAAATCGGTAGCCTGTTCCATTCCCGGGGGATCATTTTTCGAACTGAGTAGAGAGACAGGCTGGAAGAGTGGATGGGTCTAAATAGGTTAAGACACACACATTAACCGCCCATTAATACACACACACACACACACACACACACACATATATATATATATATATATATATATATATATATATATATATATATATATATATATATATATATATATATATATATATATATATATATATATATATATATATATATATATATACACACACACACATACACATATATATATATATATATATATATATATATATATATATATATATATATATATATATATATATATATATATATATATATATATGTGTGTGTGTGTGTGTGTGTGTGTGTGTGTGTGTATATTAATGGGCGGTTAATAAACCGGTAAAATATTCAGAGATCTGAAGAGAGGGTCTGTGTGCTCGAGTCGATTAGATAGGGTTACTGAATGTTCTGCGAGTTTTTGTAACAGACTCAAGGGTCTAAGATGAGAGGGAAAAGTGTTACCCCGTAAAACACAAGCATAGTTCAGAAAACTAAGGAGTTGTAAAGTATTAGTAGAGTCGGTTTGTTTATAAAGTGTTTGATACGGTTAGTTATGCCAATGTTGCGAGATACTTTTTTGCATATGTAACTGGTATGGGATGTCCTGGAAAGTTTGCTGTTAAACATTATACCCAAAAATTTAAATTCGGAAACATAATCTATAACTGATCCTTGCATAGAAAGCCGAGGAATGTCCTTAGGAGAAGAGGATACCAGTTCGATAACCATACGATTGGTTTTGTTAATGTTTTGATAGTCTGTTTGAAGTCATCCAGTCACGAATCATTTCGAGTTCAGCAAATAGTAGAAGGCTTCACTATGGTCCATCTAATGGTTGCAATTGCTACACGCTATACGTGCTGAAATCGTCATTTGTTATAAGTAAAGAGCTTTCCTTACAAGACATAAAGGCTTTATTTCTTTGAAAAGGCTTTGTTACATGTAAGTTGGTCAATTCACTTGTTTCCTATGTGCTACTTCATCTCCTATCTGTAAAATGCGTCACTTGCTACACGTAAAAACCTTCACTTGCTACTTTTATAATGAATGACTTCTTACATGTAATATGCGTGACTTTTTACGTGGAAAAGATCTCTGCCACTTACTCCACGTTAGCATATCGGCATGTTAGTTAATGGTTTTGGTAATATCGTCTATGTGGATTAAGTGCTGACATAGAGAGGTATCTAATTTTTCTGTACGATCTTTAATATTAAGAACGAATGTTACGTACATTTTCACTTTGGCTGGTGGACTGTTGTATGTAGGCCTTCTCCCGGGGTTTGTGCGTGCTAGCGAGGAGGGGTGGGTGTGGTAACAGATAGGTGGTGGTGGTAACAGATAGGTGGTGGTGGTAACAGATATCTGGTGGTGGTAACAGATAGCTGGTGTTGGTAACAGATAGCTGGTAACACATAGGTGGTGGTGGTAACAGATAGGTGGTGGTGGTAACAGATAGCTGGTGGTGGTAACAGATAGCTGGTGTTGGTAACAGATAGCTGGTAACAGATAGGTTGTGGTGGTAACAGATAGGTGGTGGTGGTAACAGATAGCTGGTGGTGGTAACAGATAGCTGGTGGAATGGTAACTTTCTTCATCTGTTTTTATAAAGCCAGCATACAGAGCTATGAATACATTCGTGAATGGATATCTTGAAAGGAACTGATCCAAGCAACAATTATGGATGAAACTGTCTACACACAAGGTTATAAGCACCTACACATGGACCAAAACTGACACAAGCTCGTCAGCGCGAAGGCTTGCAAGTGCGTCTCGAAAAGTATGTGAGCGAATTTCTAGCACGAGCAAGTGGAAACGTGGACATGTCATTTGTGTTTCCACCATTCATTTAGTTATTTGATTGGTGTTTTACCCCGTCCTCAAGAATATTTCACTTATACGACGGCGGCCAGCATTATGGTGGAAGGAAACCGGGCAGAGCCCGGCGGAAACCCACGACCATCCGCAGGTTGTTGACAGACCTTCCCACGTACACCCAGAGATGAAGCCAGCATGAGCTGGACTTGAACTCACAGCGACCGCATTGGTGAGAAGCTACTGGGTTATTACGCTGCGCTAGCGCGCTAACCAACTTTTACCATTCACTCGAGAACGTTATCTGCTGTACCGGCCCCGTCCGCTTCGGGAGCGTTACATCCAGGGTCAATCGTGCGTCGAGTTACTCCTAAGACCTTAAAAAGAGGAAGTTGTTACTTCCTCGCTTGGCGTTCAGCATGAAGGGGATAGTGCTACAACTGGTTTACCGGTATCAGTATAATGGCTCGGGCCTGGCCGCTTACTTGCCTGCGGTAAGGAGTCTCATTGAAGCACCACTAGATAATGGAGCGGTGGAAATCCGACCTGCGTCGTGGTATGACTGAAAAATTGTGAAGTACGACGTTAAAGCCCCAGCACTCACTCACTCTGTCGGGGCCTCCGTGGCTCAGTCGGTTAAAGCGCTAGCGCAGCGTAATGACCCAGGAGTCTCTCACCAATGCGGTCGCTGTGAGTTCAAGTCCAGCTCATGCTGGCTTCCTCTCCGGCCGTACGTGGGAAGGTCTGTCAGCAACCTGCGGATGGTCGTGGGTTTCCCCCGGGCTCTGCCCGGTTTCCACCCACCATAATGCTGACCGCCGTCGTATAAGTGAAATATTCTTGAGTACGGCGTAAAACACCAATCAAAAAAAAAAAAAAAAAAAAACTCACTCTGTCGACTGTGCACAAGTTCACGCTGACCCGTGTCCGTTTTTGTTTATGGATATGCCTGTACAGAATTCGCGTGTTCATGGGATTGTGATATGGTCGAGATAAACCGGGTCCCACGGATGGTTTAAATTCCTTTTTTTCGCTTTGAAAAAGTCTTTTAAAAATATATATAAATGGAACTGTTTTGTAAATCAGTGCTAAATGATCTTCCATCGGACAAATGCTTTATTTTAGTATTTTCTTTGTCTTTAACTTTTTTTATCCCTATTATTTGCATCGACTGATATTCAGGCTGTAAGTGTTTGCGGCTTTGTTCCAAAACACCCCATGATATAGGCTGTTGTTTACGGAAGAAACATACTCTGGCAATCACACACACTGACGATGTGGTGAAAAAATTTGAAAAAAGTCCAGCTCAGCAGTACTGCTGACCCCTACTCCACCTCCACCCCTCCTCCTCCCGTCGTCTCCGCTCACCTGTCCAGTCTAATTACATCACCGAATAACACCGCGAGCTAAGACACCGCGGAAAGCACGTGCACAGACGGAAGAGCCCGACTCTTAGATCAACCATGCTGGTTCATATCTCCGTCTTCCAAAAATCGTTTTTTGCGCCTGCAGCTGTTTTCACACGATCGACTTTCTGGGCAAACAAAACACATATATACGTGTAAACAAAGAATCTGGCGGCGTTATCGTGCCTTGGAATCCACATTATCACAGAAATATACTCCGCTAGCCTGCTGGTGTAGAAATTGCACAAAGCAATACATTTTATGTAACATCCGTATAAGTGACATGGCGATACTTAGCAGTACTTAGCAGCGCGACCCGTTTACGATTTTGCCAGCCATGGCCCCCTTCATTCATTCATTCCTTCAAGGCGAGCATTGATTGGCTGGTTCATGTTTTTGTGTTACCCAAGCTTTAGCCAGTCTGTCAGGTTAATTGATTACAGGCTAACACTCGAGTCAGCAGTTTTCACTACTGTAACAAACAAGCTCTGGGCAGAAAAAATGTACACACGGCTTGGAGTGAAGATTACTTCTTTTTATGCCCCTCTTCTGGGTTGTTACTTTTGTTACTGATGACATCATTCTCACATCATTTACACGTAGTTAATTTAATGCTTACTTAATTTTACCCTGACTCTCCCGACCAGTTTACTTTTCGTTTGTTATTATTTAGTTGGCCCTCACGTTAAGCTAAGATATTACATGTACATGTGTTCATCAGTTACATGCTCCTTTCGCTGTTATACTTATGTTGTCCCATTTATCTGTGTTTGTTACAATATTCCTGTAGCCCCACTTATCTGTGTTTGTTACAGTACTCTGGCAGATCCTACTTATCTTTATTTTAATACTCCTGCGGTACCGCTTATCTGTGTTTGTTACAATAGTCCTGTAGGCCGTACCTATCTGTGTAGTTTGCAATACTCCGACAGGTCCAACTTATCTTTGTTATAATACTCCTGCAGCCCCACTTATCTGTGTCTGTTACAATATTCCTACAGGACGTACTTATCTGTGTCTGTTACAGTACCACGACTGGTCTTCGTTATAATACTCCTGCAGCCCCGCTTGTCTGTGTCTGTCACAGTGCCACGGTAGGTCCTACTTATCTTCGTTATAATACTCCTGCAGACACATTCATCTGTGTTTGTTACAATACTCCTACAGGACGTACTTATCTGTGTCTGTTACATTACCACGACAGGTCTTCGTTATAATACTCCTGCAGCCCTGCTTGTCTGTGTCTGTTACAGTACCACGGTAGGTCCTACTTATCTTCGTTATAATATTCCTGCAGACACATTCATCTGTTTTTGTTACAATACTCCTACAGGACGTACTTATCTGTGTCTGTTACAGTACCACGGCAGGTCCTACTTATCTTCGTTATAATACTCCTGCAGATACATTCATCTGTGTTTGTTACAATACTCCGACAGGACGTACTTGTACGTGTGTGTTACAATACTCATGCAGGTCCTGCTTATCATTGTTATATTACTCTTATGGCCTCATTTACCTTTGCTTGTTACAATACCACGACAGGTCCCACTTATCATTGTTATAATACTCCTGCAGCCCCACTTATCTGTGTCTGTAACAGTACCACGGCAGGTCCCACTTACCATTGTTATAATACTCCTGCAGCCCCACTTATCTGTGTCTGTTACAGTACCACGGCAGGTCCCACTTATCATTGTTATAATACTCCTGCAGCCCCATTTATCTGTGTTTGCTACACCACTCCGCAAGGTCCTACTTATCTTTGTTATGATACTCCTGCAGCCCCAATTAGCTTTGTCTTTTACAATAGTCCTGCAGCACCACATACTTTTGTTGCTGACGCGCTTGGCACTCAGCACTCAGAGCCTAGATCAAGGAAACAGGACTGGTTGTCAGTGTAATTTGACAAGAAAACACTTATACTCACACCTAATGGCTCCTCGTCGTCATATGAGTGAAAATGTTTACATGCAGGACGTAAAACTTCAAACATACACACATATACCTGCAGCCCAGTTTATCTGTATTTGTGTCATAATACTACAGCACTCGTACGGAACTTATCTTGGTTGTTAAGTACGACGTTAACAACCAACACACACACACACGCACACGCACACGCGCACGTGCACGCGCACGCGCACGCACCCGCACACACACACACACACACACACACACACACACACACACGCGCGCGCGCGCGCGCGTCTCCCTGCAGCCCTATTTATCTTTGTTGTATTACTTCTGCAGTCCCACTCATCCTTGTTTGTTATATTACCTCTGTAGTTCCACTTATCTTTGTTTGCGCTCAAGTCAAAAGAACTTGAACTGGAACTACTTGTTTGCGCTCAAGTCAAATGAACTTGAACTGGAACTATATTACACCTGTTGTCCGTTCTATCGATTTAATAATACTCCTACAGTCCCGCTTATATTTTTCTGTTTATTTGTTTATTTATTTGATTGGTATCTTTCGCTATATTATAGAATATTTTTAATTTACACGACGACGGTCATCATGGTGGGAGGAAACCGGGCAGAGCTTGTCGGGGTATGTCTGATAGCTTAGCCCATACATGTATCAGTACGTCTGATACCTTAGCCCATGCATGTAGCGGTACGTCTGATAACTTAGCCAATGCGTGTATCTGTATATCCGATAACTTAGGCCAAGCATGTAACGGTACGTCTGATAACTTAGCCAATGCGTGTATCTGTATATCCGATAACTTAGCCCAAGCATGTAACGGTACGTCTGATAACTTAGCCAATGCGTGTATCTGTATGTCCGATAACTTAGCCCAAGCATGTACCGACACGTCTGATAGCTTAGCCCAAGCATGTACCGATACATGTTATGACTTAACCCATTCATGTACCAGCACGTCTGATAGCTTAGCCCAAGCATGTAGCGGTACGTCTGATAACTTAGCCAATGCGTGTATCTGTATGTCCGATAACTTAGCCCAAGCATGTACCAGCACGTCTGATAGCTTAGCCCAAGCATGTACCGATACATGTTATGACTTAACCCATTCATGTACCAGCACGTCTGATAGCTTAGCCCAAGCATGTGACGGTACGTCTGATAACTTAGCCAATGCATGTACCAGATGTCTGATAACTTATCTCATACATGTTGGGGTACATCTGATAAACTGCATCTTGAGATTTGTCTGATAACATACCCCATGCGTCTAGCAGTACGTCAGATAACTCAACCCATGCATACATATAGCGGTATGTTTGATAAGATAGCCTATACATACGTCAGATAGCTTAACCCACGTACGTAGCGGTACGTCTGATAACTTAACCCATGCACATAGCGGTACGCCTGATAACTTAATCCATGCATGTAGTGGTATGTCTGATAACTTAGCCTGTGCATGTAGTGGTACGTCTGATAACTTACCTCATGCATGTACCAGTAGTCTGATATTTTTGCCCATACATAGTGGTATGCCTCAAAAATTAGGCTATGCATGTACCGGTACGTCTGATAACTTAGCCCACGCATGTTGGCGTACGTCCGATAACTTAGTACAAACATGATGTGGTACGTTTGATAACTTAGCCCATGCATATACTGGTATAGCTGATAACTTAGCTCATGCATGTACTGATACGTCTGATAACTTAGCCCATGCACATAGTGATATGCCTGATAACTTAACCCATGCACGTAGCGGTATGCCTGATGATTTAGCTTATGCATGTAGCGGTACACCTGATGACTTATCCCATGCATGTACAGGTAGATCTGAGAGCTTAACCCACGCACGTACCGGTATGTCTGATGATTTAGCCCATGCATGTAGAGATATGTCTGATACCTTAACCTATGCGCGTAGCAGTACGTCTGATAACTTAGCCTATGAATGTACCGATGCGTCTGATTACTTAACCCATGCATATACCGGTACGACTGATAACTTAGCTTATGCATGTACTGGTATGTCGGATAACTTAGCTTATGCATGTTTGGGAACGTCTGATAACTTTACCTATGCATGTAGCGGTACGTCCGATAGCCTAGCACATGCATCTTGGGATGTGTCTGATAACATAGCCCATGCATGTACCGGTACGTCTGATAACTTAGCCCGTGCACAAAGTGATAGGTCTGATAACTTACCCCATGGATGTAGCGGTACATCTGATAATTTGGGCCATGCACATAGTGATATGTCTGATAACTTAACCCATACATGTAGCGGTATGCCTGACAACTTATCCCATGCACATAGTGACATGTCTGACAACTTAACCCATGCACGTACCGGTATGTCTGATGATTTAGACCGTGCATGTAGAGATACGTCTGATAACTTAACCCATGCATGTTGGGGAACGTCTGATAATTTAACATATGCACGTAGCGGTACGTCTGATAACTTAGCCTATGAATGTACTGATGCGTCTGATAACTTAACCTGTGCACCACGTAGCGGTACGTCTGATAACTTAGCCTATGAATATTGGGATACGTCTGATAGCTTAGCCGATGCATGTAGTGGTACGTCTGATAACTTAACCCATGCAAGTACAGGTACGTCCGATAAATTAGCTTATGCACATACCGGTAGTCTGATATTTCTGCCCATGCAAGTAATGGTACGCCTGATAAATTAACCTATGCATGTACCGGTTTGTCTGATAACTTAACCGATGCATGTAACGGTACGTCTGATAGTTTAGCCCATGTGTGTACCGGTATGTCTAATAGCTTAGCCCGTGTGTACCGGTACATTTGATAACTTAGCCCGTGCGTGTACCGGTAGATCTGATAACTTAGCCCATGCATGTAGCTTTCCATTGTCTTACTGCAATATATCCTTGTCTTTGTACACAGACATGCATATGTACGTTGTTGTGGTTAATTAAAGCTCCCGTTTTAAAAGCTGAAACAATACCAAGCTCTTGTAACAACTGTTTGATGAAGTCTGGATATTAAAATCAGCGACACGGAACAGGGGCCAATGAAACTTATTCAGGAAGAGAGGCCGTTGTCCCCGCCTGGTGAACGTCTACCCTAGGGCAACATCATCTACGCTCATTCATTGACGGCCTGGGCTTTCCATATGTCCTCAATAATGTCATGCTCCATGTACTTTTGAATTGTGTGCATGTATTGCATCGAATTAAAAGGCTCGATTAATCACACGTTAATAAAAAAATCAAATCAAGGCAGAAACAAAGTAACTAATACAAAGGCACAATAAGCACCAGCTATGATCCAGATATCCCTAGTTAAACAGTTGAGCATATCGTACGTTTTCCTCCGGCTCTAACTGATACCATGAAAAACTTGCACAAAAAAGAGAATCGCCTGAGGGGAGACAACTCAAACATTATCATCAGTGAGAGTTGAACAGTTCGCGTGTCCAATTCTGGTTCAGGAACATAGTTTAACTCGCAGGCTTTTATGAAGTACTGCAATCAACCTGAAATATGTTTGTGCTATTATGAGAATACATTTTATGCAGTTAGAATCCAATTCATACCACCCAACCTAAAACATTTATTAGAGAACCACATGAGCTGAGAAAGAGGTCAAAAAGTTATATTAAATACCACTTGTTGTCTGCCTTACATTTCATTTTTCTATATGGCGTATTCTACATGCATGTGGTGAAGATATCACCATAAGCACAGCACTCTTAAAAAGACGTTTTTGTTTTGGTTTGTTTGTTTGTTTTTTTTAGCTGCAAACTATTTTGTGTACCTTGGCTGGATGTTCCCATGTTCAGAACGTTGTCAAACCAGTATATACAAGGATCTAGGAGAAGGTAGGTGCCCTATGAGGTGGGTACCGTAACATTGTAATGGCCGGTACTGTGCTATACTTCACACCCTTGAGGGGGTGACGTCTCCACGTGGAGGTACCAGCCTGAGGATTGAACTTGAACAAATTAAACAGACTGATTTTTAAAAAATCCTGACGGCTACAACAAGAGAAATATATTATCTGTAGATTTATCGTCACGATATGGCTGAAGTATTGACGATGTGGCGTTAGGCCATAATCATTCATTCATTCAACAGATTTATTTACTTTGATTGTCCGGATAATAAGATGATGTCGTTATCTATCAGCCTATATAGTCCAACTGATGGTTTTTCACCCCAGGCACAATGACTTATAAAAAACGTTTGGTGGTCATTTCCTTTTAGCTAGTGATAGGTGCATTTGGATATGTGTACAGGCGACTTTAGTCCATGCAGTGCAAATCAACAAAACCAAGGAATTAAAGAATTAAGCCCTTACTCAGTCATTGAATCAGCCCATGGCGTATTGACGACATATGAGGGCTTCTTGACTCCATAGCATATTTTACGTATGTAATCTTAATCCACGTAGAGATGATGAAAAATCTATACGTCGGTACGTACCTGACAAATCTTATCGCAGAGAAGGCAGCCAGGGCTGGAATCGAACCTGCGACGTTAAATGCATCGGTGGCTTGTTATATATATATATATATATATATATATATATATATATATATATATATATATATATATATATATATATATATATATATATATATATATATATATATTTAGCATTTATGCGCATCTAGTGATTGTTAATGCGCATCTAGTGATTGTAAATTACAAAAACAGAAAAAATGTAGTGAAATCTTGTCCGAATATTACAATGGTTTTCCTTGTTTCATAGTACTGTACTGTGTACTGTTGTCTTTTAATGTGAGGTGACCTACTAGAATTTAACTATGGCTGATTCTACTGCGACTTTAAGTAAGGTAATCTAACTAAGAAAAGGGCGATGGCTTGTTATGGTCACAGCTTCACCGCGGTCTCGTAACTGAAAATGTCGCGAATTCATGCGGCAACATTCATGTGGTAAACAACATGCAATCAACCAAATAAGGAAGCTTACATTTTCTGGGTTTTTTTTACATACATCCAAATCACGTGCAAGGCAATCACGTGGCCCTTATCCTTCACGTTTTACTCGTGCGGTATGGTCAACCTATTTTAAATTTGTGGTGTAACTTTTTATACAGACCATTTTTGGTACTCCTTTACACATTCATAATCTCTCATATTGTTTGTGATATAAAAATTCTCTCTGTAAAAATATTTTGATGTCACGCACCTGTGAGTAAAGACATTGAAATGCGGGTCAGGTCAGTGCAACCTGTTTGGTTATGGTCGCTGGTTTGGTACCATCGTACACGGGCAATCTTGCAATTTTCTCTCTGACTGGTACTTTCGTTAAAAATAAAATCCACCTGATTCTTTGAAGCTCGAGCCAATGAGAGGGGTAGTAATCGTTAACCAATCACATTACAGTGTGCAATAGTGACATTTTGTTCTCTTCATGTGCTAATTTAAACAAATAATTTGCTCTTTATTTATGATCTACACACAGTAACATATAATTAATCTTCTTGCGGTTAGCATTTTTTGTGCCGGTGTTTGAAAATATTTTAACTGGACCTAAATTAATTTTTTTCTTTTCTTCTCTCTTATATATATATATATATATATATATATATAACCACTCATGTTAACCACTCATGCACTAATTGACACCCCGGTATGTGGCTGTTGATAACGCATGCGTGAAGTGGCTAGTATTATTAGAGTGAAACTGTCGACCTGGCTATACTATACTAACACTTATGTAATTTGATTAGCCTGAAGGAAGCTGTGGTGACACGGTTAACAGTTATGTCAGGGAAGAACCACCCACATCTAAACCTAGACCCCAGGGCACCCTTGTAACGCGTCTACTTCCAGGTGAAAGTCTGTAGCATATATGTATGTATGTATATATATACAGGCCTATCTCAGTACGCACAGCATGGTGTATACATGTATACAGGCCTATCGCAGTACGCACAGCATGGTATGTACATGTATACAGGCCTATCGCAGTACGCACAACATGGTATGTACATGTATACAGGCCTATCGCAGTACGCACAGCATGGTGTATACATGTATACAGGCCTATCGCAGTACGCACAGCATGGTATGTACATGTATACAGGTCTATCGCAGTACGCACAGCATGGTATATACATGTATACAGGCCTATCGCAGTACGCACAGCATGGTATGTACATGTATACAGGCCTATCGCAGTATGCACAACATGGTATGTACATGTATACAGGCCTATCGCAGTACGCACAACATGGTATGTACATTATACAGGCCTATCGCAGTACGCACAGCATGATTTGTACATTATACAGGCCTATCGCAGTACGCACAACATTGTATGTACATGCATACAAGGCTATCTTAGTACGCACAGCATGGTTTGTACATGTATACAGGCCTATCGCAGTACGCACAGCATGATTTGTACAATATACAGGCCTATCGCAGTACGCACAACATGGTATGTACATTATACAGGCCTATTGCAGTACGCACAGCATGGTATGTACATGTATACAGGTCTATCGCAGTATGCACAACATGGTATGTACATGTATACAAGGCTATCACAGTACGCACAGCATGGTTTGTAAATGTATACAAGGCTATCGCAGTACGCACAGCACGATTTGTACATTATACAGGTCTATCGCAGTACGCACAATATGGTTTGTACATTATAAAGGCCTATCGCAGTATGCACAACATGGTATGTACATGTATACAGGCCTATCGCAGTACGCACAGCATGGTATATACATGTATACAGGCCTATCGCAGTACGCACAGCATGGTATGTACATGTATACAGGCCTATCGCAGTATGCACAACATGGTATGTACATGTATACAGGCCTATCGCAGTACGCACAACATGGTATGTACATTATACAGGCCTATCGCAGTACGCACAGCATGATTTGTACATTATACAGGCCTATCGCAGTACGCACAGCATGGTATATACATGTATACAAGGCTATCACAGTACGCACAGCATGGTTTGTACATGTATACAAGGCTATCGCAGTACGCACAGCATGGTATGTACATGTATACAGGCCTATCTCGGTACGCACAGCATGGTTTGTACATTATACAGGCCTATCGCAGTACGCACAACATGGTATGTACATGCATACAAGGCTATCGCAGTACGCACAGCATGGTTTGTACATGTATACAAGGCTATCGCAGTACGCACAGCATGATTTGTACATTATACAGGCCTATCGCAGTACGCACAGCATGGTATGTACATGTATACAGGCCTATCGCAGTACGCACAGCATGATTTGTACATTATACAGGCCTATCGCAGTACGCACAGCATGGTATATACATGTATACAAGGCTATCACAGTACGCACAGCATGGTTTGTACATGTATACAAGGCTATCGCAGTACGCACAGCATGATTTGTACATTATACAGGCCTATCGCAGTACGCACAGCATGGTATGTACATGTATACAAGGCTATCGCAGTACGCACAGCATGGTATATACATGTATACAGGCCTATCGCAGTACGCACAGCATGGTATGTACATGTATACAGGCCTATCGCAGTACGCACAGCATGATTATTTGGGCATTGATTATATTCTTCACCAAAATGCATGTTTCTGTGTTCACCTTCGGTTGCAAACAATAAGTCTGTTTTGTTTTGTAGGTTAAGAATCAAAACTACATGTTTTTGCCGAAATTTGACGTTTGGCCTGGTGTACTTTTATACCATTTTCCACAAATGACCATTAAAACTCGAGAAAGGCGACAAGGAACCAGACATGAATCTAAATACTGTCAGGGTATTTGGAAAGTAGATTGCTGCTGGCAGTTAAACTCATACATTTACGTCATATTGTAGATGGTAGTTAGCTTAAACAACAATCGAGATTGAGTCATGATAGTTACTTTACAGCATGTTTACCTACTGTGGTGTATTACAGGAACTTACGCGTCAGCTCCTGTCATATCATGTCATATTATGTCATGTCTGCGCAATGCCTCGAGCCACACACATACGCCATCTTAAAATTTCCACACAGGACTGTCGATAAGGGCTTTTAAACAACTGCATGAAAATATTTGTTTGGCCTTCAATACTTGATGTCAAACAACCCAGGATAGTTAATAAAGGGAGAGACAATGTTAGCACATGTCCCCCAACATGAACGTAGGACAGACTCATTATATCTCCCCACGTGATACAGGCACGGGTGCCATTGTTAGTCTAGGCTCTATGTGCGCTTGTCTGTAACAGTCAACCTGACCAGCTTAAGTGATATTCTTGATACAACATACACTACCAATGAAGCAATATTAAATCAAACACCTATGTTATGTCGCTCTGTATTTTTTCACTGGCTTTTACTGGATGATGGATATACCGTAACTTCGTGATGATGTCTTACTTGCGAGTTCTGATCTTGTAGACTGGATACACAACTTCATGATCATGTGAAACTATTGACCAGTATGCGAGTTGTGATCCTGTACTGTGGGTATACAACTTCATGATCAGTGAAACTATTGTCTGACATGCATGTTTTGATCTTGTAGACTGGGTACACAATTCATGATGATGTGAGACCAGTGTCCCACGTGCCAGTTCCGATCTTGTAGACAGGGTGCACAACTTCATGATCATGTGAGACCTTTGTCTGACATGCGAGCTCCGATCTTGTAGACTGGGTACACAACTTCATGATCATGTGAGACCATTACCTGACATGCGAATTCTGATCTTGTAGACAGGGTACACAACTTCATGATCATGTGAGACCATTACCTGACATGCGAATTCTGATCTTGTAGACAGGGTGCACAACTTCATGATCATGTGAGACCATTACCTGACATGCGAATTCTGATCTTGTAGACGGGGTACACAACTTCATGATCATGTGAGACCATTACCTGACATGCGAATTCTGATCTTGTAGACGGGGTACACAACTTCATGATCATGTGAGACCATTACCTGACATGCGAATTCTGATCTTGTAGACGGGGTACACAACTTCATGATGATGTGAGACCAGTGTCCCACGTGCCACGTGAAATTTCCAAAGAATACCGCACAGTCTGACATGCGAATTCTGCCCCTTCAGATTGAGTATATAACCTCATGATTGTATGAGAGCAAGATGACATGTGTAGATATTTATATTCTACCTCTTCAATTTCCAGTAAAGCAAACCCCCTGGCCAAACTGACGATTTTTGTACCAAAGGGCAAAATATATCCCTACCCGAAGTTTCCTTGGCCTAATGGTCATTGTACTAGCACATGTACTCGAATGAATCAGAAGCCTGTCACCAATGCGGTCGTTGTAACTTCAAGTTAAGCTCATGGTGCATGATTTCTTCTCCGGTCGTACGTTGGGAGGCCTGAAAACAAACTCGCGGATGGTCGTGGGTCACCACCACCGCCCTACACCACCAACCCCCCACCCCCTACTCCAACCAACACCACCACCACCAACAACAACAACAACAAAAACTCACCCACCCCACACCCCACTCCATGTCCCACCACCACTACTACCGCCCTTCACCACCAACCCCCACCCCTACTCCCACCACCACCACCACCAACAACAACAACAACAAACGCCCACCCACCCCACACCCCACTCCATCTCCCACCACCACCACCACCGCCCTTCACCACCAAACTCCACCCCCTACTCCCACCACCACCACCATCACCACCACCACCACCACCAACACCACCACCAATACCAACACCAACAACACACACCCACCCACCCCACACCCCACTCCATCTCCCACCACCACCACCACCGCCCTTCACCACCAACTCCACCCCCTACTCCCACCACCACCACCATCACCACCACCACCACCAACACCACCACCAATACCAACAACACGCACCCACCCACCCCACACCCCACTCCATCTCCCACCACCGCTACCACCACCCTTCACCACCAACCCCCACCCCTACTCCCACCAACGCCACCACCAACAACACCCACCCTCCCACCACCACTACCACCGCCCTTCACCACCAACCCCCACCCCTACTCCCACCAACACCACCACCACCACCATCACCACCACCACCACCAACACCAACAACAACACCCACCCACCCCACACCCCACTCCATCTCCCACCACCACTACCACCGCCCTTCACCAGCAATCCCCACCCCTACTCCCACCACCGCCAACCCCCACCCCTTACTCCCACCACCACCACCACCACCACCAACACTCACCCACCCCACACCCCACTCCATCTCCCACCACCACTACCACCGCCCTTCACCACCAACCCCCACCCTCTACTCCCACCAACACCACAACCACCACCTTTCAGGCCTCTTTTCCGATTTCCGCCCACCATAATGCTGGTCACCATCGTATATGTGAAATATTCTGGAGCATAAACACAAGTGAAATAAATAAATTAACGTATCCGCTCCCATGCATGTTATACATGTTGATACGGAAGCACGATTGCCTGTCCGTGACACTTCCCACCTACGCTTGAATTCTGCTACCTTTCCCGATTGGTACTAACTTAGATCCAGGTCTGAAATGGTGCATATAAAATGTCCAACACTCACGGATTGTCTAATAAATGCCAGAATATGTAGATCTGCAGCCATTTAAGTTAATGTACATTTCTGTACTTTTGGACAGAGGGTGTTTATGGGCAGTATAAGGATATTGGCATCATTGAGCCGCAAGACGACCACATCTAGCACATTGGGAATGTTTGTGCAGGTATCAGTGCCATTTTTCCTGGTGTATTTGTCATTTATGCTGCTTACACTATTGAGCAATATCATCAAGGCTGCATGCTGTATACACGAAAGAATGCCAGTAAGCTCACTTTTGTTTGGTGGAATGGATGTACCGGTCCTGGAACTAGGACTTGGTAAGATGGGCTTCACTGCTACTTCCACTTACCCCTATATCTCTATAATTACAGGCAGATTATTGCTTCACTCGACTTTGGCAGCATTTCGGCCATATTATGGAGTTGGCAATAAAGAAGAAGAGAAGGCTATGACATAGGAACATGTTTATGAATGGGACTTTTTTGTTTTATTTGAATGACGTAGCCTCTCAGAACTTCAGGTAGATAGTATACTGCTGTTCAGTCACGATGTAACCTTAGCTTCCGCATAGCCAAAAATAATAATCTCATGGATAGGATGGTTTAAACTCGAACAAATAGTTAGCTGGACTTCGATTATCTTCTCACATGCTGAAGTTAAGTATTTTATTTAATCTCTGAGCAATAGTCAAATCAAATCTATTATTTCTATTCTATTGTTTATATAAATATGTAATTGTTGAGTATTCGCAAGAACAAATAACAAATTCTGAAAATGTGTACTTGTACATCATAAACTTATGTGCATGCAGTATTATCTTATTTTAAAAACTGATGTTTGCGAAAATTAATATTTTAAGTCTAACAAATTGCATTTGTTTTAATGTTGCTTCCCTTGATTTTTGTTAGGCTAATGTAAGAAAACCACAAAGTGGCAGGTTGTATTATTATAATAAATATAACGTCATTGATAATTTTACATCCGGGTTAATTGCGCCTTTTGCAATCAAGTGATATGCATCTACATAATATACGTTAAACTCATTGGTTTATTGGTGCGTTAAACTCGTTATTTAACGCACTGATCAGGAGATGTCACCACTTGGAGCCTTGATCAGTAACAGCCACCTATTTTTGGCATGCTGACTCTGATAGGGACAATTGTCCGTTGATCTGATCCCCCCATTAATAACTTCCTCTACTGGTTTCAGCAGTACGTCGCTAATGTAATGATCTGTAAGATTAACACGGCGGATATATTGGGTACCAACCCGTCTCCCCCACCCCCTCCCCCGGTCTTTTGCTAACCTGGTACGGTCTAGGTCTGGGCACCATTTGGCCACGCAGATTTAGCCCCGGGGCATATGTTTGTATGTATGTGTATGTGTAGTAGTACTCGACCTTGTAACGGTGTGTCAAAAGACATGTAATTCGCAGGTAAGTGGATGCACCGGTCCGTGACGGCTAAACACGTGTGTCGTCTGTCGTGTCTAGTAGTACAATCTTACTCCCCATGAGTAATAACGTGGAGATAGCACAAGCTTCCCCGACTGAGAGTTCAAATGAAAAAAAAAAATTCGCCAGCGGAAGGGACATAGGAAGTGAATTGCAGAATACACAGTACCTCTCGTGACATCTCCGAATGAGAGAAAATATTCCATCCTCCACTGACTACATCCATTATCTGGAGTCTTTAATTGTTACAGGACTTTACTGAGCTGGTGTTAGAGGGTTATGTGATGCAGCCGTGTGCTTTTCCCGCTCCGTCCGAGTGACGCCCAGGAAAGTGACCTGAAACATCTGTCTCAGCAATTTGGTTCATCGTATTTCTTGTCTACATCTTGCTTTCGTCATAACCGTTGCTTGCATGCAGTGGCATAGTTTAAGATATGCCAATGATATTTCCTATTATGTTGCTGATAGATTGTTTTAGTATGACTCGGGGAATACATCATCGTTCACACGGCAGATATATGGTACCAACACGTGACGGTAACGGCACCAGCCCGGACCTTTTTTTCCACCAATCAGAAGGGGAGGAAGCTAGTCATCACGGCATTGACTCATACATTGTTTTTCAAGTAAGGATTGGATTATTTCTTTGTGAAAATCAACCAATCGCTGTTTAGATAGCGATAGATACGTCAATGGAGGAGACAGTTTGCGAGAAGAAGAAAAAACGAGTCATTTTTTTGTGTTTTTCATCAAAGTGTGGTGGCACAAGTTATAGATGTCCATTCTGAACTGTCAATGAAGAACACGCCTTCGACCAATCATAATCAATATTGTTGGAAGTAGGTCAAACGTATGTCCCACACATTGGTCCCAAATGTTCAATCTTTCTGTGACGTCGTGACGTCATAAATACGCTCACCGAGAATGAAATGCAAAGTAATGTCTTCACGAGAAGAGGTAGTAGGACATCGGGCGTGTAGCATCCATCCATTGTTTGAGTAAATATGTGCGCTGAGCTACACCGGGGATCAATCGGAAGTTACCAGTGATAATGAGAAGACTTTAAATGTTCCGTTTGAGCATAAGCAAAAGTGCTGCATGTCGTGTAGGTCATTTTCACCACATGTAAATATATAACGCCATATAGCAAGATAATTAAATGCATGCAAATCAAAAGCTTCCTGTTTCCACCCCTGTTCAATGGAAACCCGGTAAACTTCCGGCAGCAGTGACGTCAAACGTTCACTAATACATTGTTACATTATAGACATTGCGCTATAATCAGTTTGTTAAAAACAATGGCACGAGGTCCAGCTTCAGACACCTTCATTTAATCACCTCCATTTAATCACCTCCACCTAAACCATATAGACTATGCATGTTTCATGCTCGCTGTTTTTATACCAAACCTGGAAGAGTTATGCACGCAGGTCACAAATTATCAGAAGTCCTCCTGAGCCGTAGAACTCTAGCCGTTTTGACAGGTGATCTGATTTGAACAGTGACTACAACCTCTCCGGAATAACAACACATATAAGTGAGTGCGCAAGTAAACAGAGAGAAAAAAGGGGCATGACAAGATAACCATGTTCAGTTCCGAAGGCGGGTCATTATTGCCGTCTGTGTAACAAATTCCCATGTGACAGATAGTACATGTAAATAGCCCTGAAGATGGGACTGTGCTGACTTATATAGCGGTATCACCACTCAGTAATCGCGTTAAATGACTTAAAGCAATTCTTGTGACTTAAGGTGGTGAATCGTCCTAAATGCCATATAACGGAAATACTGGCTCGTTTTATATGTATTCCTAAATGAGCATTATTCACTTATAAGAACTTCTGCATGCTAAATGTAACTTTCACTTCCCTCAACAACGTCTATTGGTATAAATGTTTATTTATTTGATTGGTGTTTTACGCCGTACTCAAGAATATTTTACTTATACGACGGCGGCCAGGTGGGAGGATACCAGGCAGAGCCGGGGAAAACCCAAACCATCCGAAGGTGGCTGCAAGACCTTCCTACAAACCACATAGAGAAAACCAGCCTAAGCCTCACGGCGATCGCAATGGTAACAAGCCCCTGGGTCATGTGCTTCTGTACTACGGTTCAGTGCTACATACCATACTTCACATTCCTACACCAATGTTTTTAACAACAATCTTTATATTGTTGTGTCGACGAATACCGGTGAAGCGCCAGGGACATGCTGTGTAGGTAGAATAATTAAACATGATAAAGGCCTAGAAGTACGCAAATATATTTATTAGACACATCTGCACAGCTTGTTTTGTATAGCTATGTAATTGTAACAACAACATATGATTTTATCATACAGCTATTGCTGACGAATTGTCGATCCTGAGAACATAAATTAGCTACTCATAGCTGGACACAATGGTATACATCAAAACACACAAAAAGACCAACAGGAACTTTCTGCAATAAGCTATAGTTCTGTCAACAGGTCAGCTGACAGATACTTCACTGTTAATTGTAGGATAGTTGTTTGTGCTGGATCCCTGTCTGAACGATGTGGAGCGTTTCTAGGAAGGGAGACTATGTAAATAATCGATGGAACACTAGTTTTATTATTATTTTAATGTTTGCATGGATGCTCACAGCGCTGGGTCAAGATGATGGACCGGAAGAGACTCAGCGAGTTGAACGCTTCAAAGCGGCGTTTGCCAAGTATATGAAAACACGTCAGGAGAAAAAATTCCTCGACAACTCCCGTGATTCCAATTGGATTCACCACAGTAAAGTGTTACAGGATGAGACGAAACCATCTACACTGAGAAAAAGCTTCCTCAAACGAAATCCACCCGGTGTTTTTGGTGTAGACGGTGGGGGTGAGTAGAGTCCTATCACTGGCCCCGGGATAGACAGACAAGGCCCATGACATCAGAGATCACGATTGAGCATGATTAACCTTGATAAAATACAGGAATGGTGTGCCTATATAGGCAGTCTGATCATTACTCAAATAGTTTTTAAGTAGCTCTTGCTATGGTCGTAATGTAACCTTATTGTGTACAAACCATATTACACTGTGAGTGGCTCTTTCTATACCCGTAATGTAACCTTATTTTGTACTAACCATATTACAGCGTGAGTAGCTCTTTCTATACCTGTACCCAGGAGCCTCTCACCAATGCAGTCGGTGTGAGTCCAGCTCATGCTAGCTTCCGCTTCGGCCGTACGTGGGAAGGTCTCCCAGCAACCTGCAGATGGTCGTGGGTTTCCGCCGGGTTCTGCCCGGTTCCCACCCACCATAATGCTGGCCGCCGTCGTATAAGTGAAATATTCTTGAGTATGGCGTAAAACACCAATAAAATAAATATATCTATACCTGTAATGTAACCTTATTGTGTACTAACCATATTACTGTGTGAGCAGCTCTTTCCATGCCTGTGGTGTAACCTTATTGTGTACTGACTATATCATAGTGTGAGTAGCTCTTTCTATACCTGTAATGTAACCTTATTGTGTACTAACCATATTACAGCGTGAGTACCTCTTTTTTTGCCTATATTGTAACGTTATTGTGTACTAACCATAATAGTGTGTGAGTAGCTCTTTCTATACCTGTAATGTAGCATTATTGTGTACTAACCAAATTAGTGTGTGAGTAGCTCTTGCTATACCTGTAATGTAACCTTGTTGTGGTGTGGAAATAGGCTGAGTAACTGTACATTCCGGGATAAGTAAACCCTGCATATCTTGTATTATTTCTTGATATATCCTTACCTGTCTTACTGTAATATTGTCTGGGGAAATACGTGTCCTTCTCAGTCACTTCTGTTGATTTCTCGTCAGAAGAAAGCTAATTGATTCATACTTAATGCTGAACCTAACCCGCACCCATCACCTTTAAATAAACGCAGTCAAACCTGTATTTAGCGTCTAACTGTTGTAAATATTTGGTGAAATAAAAAATCCCAAATCCCCCCCCAAAACACAATGCGAGAAGCGCCGAGGATTTTGTTATCCAGGAATATACAGTTACGAAGTCTCCTGTTAAGTCTCGAAGCACGGTGGAATGTTTTTGTTCTGAATCCGATTTTGGTGACATGGCCAAGAAATGCTCGACTGGACAATTCCGGAATATGTGAAAGTATGGCTGCCTGAATTTATTGAGGGAGAAATTACGGTTTCTGAATACAATGACGCCACAACAATCGTTTGAATTATGGGTACGAGATGATAGCCGTATATATAGCGCGTTCAAACTCCCGTGTCACACTATTGTTAGTAGCAATTTATCCATATTTCGTGCATTATGTAATAAAATGGAAATATTGGTGAAAACAGAATTCTGTTGCAGGTGAGCTAGCATATGTTTTATGTAGAATTAGAGGCTAGAGTGACGTGAAATTATATTATACTGATCTTTTCCAGCCTCACTGATCTGAGATCCACAATGATCTGATACACGGGTCTTTCATGATACTTTCAGAATGCGTTCAATTACTGGACGCATGCCTGTTTATAGACAGCTTATATGCAGATGACAAAGGAGTTCACAAATGACAAAGGTAGAGAACCTTCATTTTCAACATGTATATGATAGTGAATGATCCCAAGGTTCTCAGCCGCATACCCAGGCAGTTCCCCCTCACGAGGCATGCGCTAGTTTTGTGTTCTCTGAGTGAATGTTGTATTGCCTACATCACAGTATATATATGCCTGTATATGTGCATGTGCGCATGCGTGGGAAAGCTGTCACCAATAATCTACAATAGCAAATAGTACACCCACTCATATCTCTGCTATAGAGATTTTCCGCTTAACATTGTACAAAACATGACAGATTGACAGCTGGATTTCATGATTTACATTGGAACTAGGGAAGTTTGGTCATGTAGCTAACCCTGAGTGTACTTATTTTTTCAGGACGGAAAACATATGAGCTGTATTGTAAACCTACTCCAGCACCTCCTACAGTGCCTGAAAGATAACCTAATTCCTACTTCTGCACCTATCGCAGGACCTACTTCAGCACCTACTGCAGGACTTACTTCAGCACCTACTGCAGGACTTACTTCAGCACCTACTGCAGGACTTACTTCAGCACCTATCGCAGGACCTACTTCAGCACCTACTGCAGGACTTACTTCAGCACCTACTGCAGGACCTACTTCAGCACCTACTGCAGGACTTACTTCAGCACCTACTGCAGGACTTACTTCAGCACCTACTGCAGGACTTACTTCAGCACCTACTGCAGGACTTACTTCAGCACCTACTGCAGGACTTACTTCAGCACCTACTGCAGGACTTACTTCAGCACCTACTGCAGGACTTACTTCAGCACCTACTGCAGGACTTACTTCAGCACCTACTGCAGGACCTACTTCAGCACCTACTGCAACACCTACTGCAGGACTTACTTCAGCACCTACTGCAACACCTACTGCAGGACTTACTTCAGCACCTACTGCAACACCTACTGCAGGACCTACATCACCACCTACCGCAAGACCTTCTTCACTACCTACTGCAGGGCCATCTTCACCACGTACCGCAGGACCTTCTTCACCGCCTACCGCAAGACCTTCTTCACCGCCTACCGCAAGACCTTCTTCACCGCCTACCGCAAGACCTTCTTCACCGCCTACCGCAAGACCTTCTTCACTACCTACTGCAGGACCTACATCACCACGTACTGCATAACCTACTTCACATGCCAAAATTGTAATAGAATAATGGGACAAACTTCCAAACCAGGATTGTAAAGGAATGACATGACCTAATTCCAAACCTGGATTTTAATAGAATGACAGGGCCTACTGCATAACGACCTTCACATGTCAATTTTGTAATAGAATAACAGGACCTAGTTCCAAACAAGCATTGTAAAGGAATGAAACGACCTAATTCCAAATCAGGATTATAACGCAAAGACCGAGCCTAACCAAAACAGAAGTGTAATAGAATGACACAACCTACAATCAAACCCGGATTGTAATAGAATGACAGGACATACTTCCAAACCAGGATTGTAATAGAATGACAGGACCTTCTTCCAAACCAGGATTGTAATAGAATGACAGAACCTACTTCCAAACCAGGATTGTAATAGAATGGAGGGACCTACTTTCAAACCAGGACTGTAATAGAATGAGGGAACCTTCTTTTAAACCAGGATTGTAACAGAATGACAGAACCTACTTCCAAACCAGGATTGTAATAGAATGGCGGGACCTACTTCCAAATCAGGATTGTCACCAGATTATTAATCAGGAATACCACGACGAAACACCTATTACAATATACCGAGACTTTACTAAACACTTTGAAACGAATCATTGTATAAATCTTGTGTCGATCCTGTATAAAATGTTACATTACCAAATCTTTCCATTTCGATAAGTATTGAGATGTGTCGACACATAAGTGTATGCCGGCAATGTTAACTCACCTAGCTGATAACTCACATAGCTGGTAATGTTAGCTCACATAGTTGGTAATGTTAACTCACAAAGCGGGTGATGTTAACTCACATAGCTGATGATGTTATCTAACGTATATGGTTATGTTCACTGACATATGTGTTCATTCATTTGATTGGTGATTTACCACGTATTCAGGAATATTTCACGTATACGACGGCGGCCACTGTTATGGTGAGACGAAGCCGGGGTGAGAGAGAAAACTTACGACCATCCGCAGGATACTGCCACACCTTCCACGTATGGCCGGAGAGGAAGCCAGCATGGGTTAGACTTGAACTCAAAACCACTGCATTGGTGAGAGGCTCCTGGGTCATTACGCCGCGCCAGCGCGCGAAACAACTGAGCCACGGAGGCCCCCTGTCCACTCACATAGCTGGTTATGTTAACTCACATAGCTGATAATGTTATCTAATATATCTGGTGATGTTCACTCACATAGTTACTTATCTATTTGATTGGTGTTTACGCCGTACTCAAGAATATTTCACTTATACGACGGCGGCCACCATTGTAGTGAGAGGAAACTGGGTACAGCCCAGGGAAAATCCACGACCATCCGCCGGTTAATGGCAGACCTTCCCAAGTATCACCGGAGAGGAAGCCAGCATGGGCTAGACTTGAACTCAAAGCTACATGTACCGCATTGGTGAGATGCGCCTGGGTCATTCCGCTGCGCATATGGTTGGTGTTAACTAACATAGCTGGTATTGTTAACTCATATTGGAGACGTTAACTGACATAACTGTTAACTGACATGGCTAGTAATGTTAACTCCCATGGCTGGTAATGGTAACTAACATATCTGGTTATGTTACCCCACGTGGCTGCTGGTGTTAACTTAAATAGCTGGTAATGTTAACTCACATGTCTGGAAGTATTAACAGACATAGCGGCTGATGTTAACTCACACAGCTCTGAATCTTAACAGACATAGCTGGAAATGTTAACACATAGCTGGACATGTTAACAGACATAGCTCGTAATTTTAACTCACATAGATGGTAATGTTATGTACATATACATCACATTATCGGGTAATGTTAACTCACATATCTGGTGATACTTAACTCAACTATCTTAAGTAATGTTAACATACATAGGCTGTGATGCGAAAAGGCATACATGTTAATGTTAACTCACAAAGCTGGTAATGTTAACTCACATGGCTGGTAATGTTAACTCACATATCTGGTGATACTTAACTCAAATATCTAGTAATGTTAGCTCACATAGCAGGTGATGCTAACTCTCATAAATGGTGATGTTAACTGACATAGCGGGTGATACGAACTCATAAAGCAGGTGATGTTAACTGACAGAGCTCTTAATGTTGACTCATAAAGCCGATAATGTTAAATCACATAGCTGGTAATGTTAAATCACTTAGCTGATAATGTTAAATCACTTAGCTGATAATGTTAACTTACATAGCTGGTGATGTTAACTTACATATCTAATAATAATGTTACCTCAAATAGATTTTGATGTTAACTCACATAGCTGACCATGTTCATTCACAGAGCTGGTAATGTTAACTTACATAGCCCGTCATCTTACATATCTAATAATAATGTTACCTCAAATAGATTTTGATGTTAACTCACATAGCTGACCATGTTCATTCACAGAGCTGGTAATGTTAACTTACATAGCCCGTCATCTTACATATCTAATAATAATGTTACCTCAAATAGATTTTGATGTTAACTCACATAGCTGACCATGTTCATTCACAGAGCTGGTAATGTTAACTTACATAGCCCGTCATCTTACATATCTAATAATGTTATCTCAAATAGATTTTGATGTTAACTCACATAGCTGACAATGTTCACTCACAGATCTGGTAATGTTTGCTCAAATAGCGAATAACGTTAACTCACACAGCGGCTGGTGTTGACTCACATAGCCTTTAATGTTGCCTGACATAGCGGGGAATGTTGACTCTCATAGCTGAAGATATTAACTCACTCAGCTGATCATGCTAACTCACAAATTAGGTGATGTTAGTTCACATAGCGGGTAACGTTAACTCACTTAGCTGGTGATGCTAACTCACTTAGCGGGTTATGTTAACTAACATAGCTGGTAATGTTAACGCACTTAGCTAGTAATGGTAACTCACATGGCTGGTAATATTAACTTACATAACTGGTGATGTGAACTCGCACAGCCGGTAATGTTAACTCACACAGTAATGGTAACTCACATGGCTGGTAACCCAGCTGGTGATTTGAACTTACATAGCTGTTAATGTTAACTCTCAGGTCGTGGGTTTCCACCCACCATAATGCTGGCCGCCGTCGTATAAGTGAAATGTCCGAGCACGGCGTAAAACACCAATCAAATAAATAAATAACTCTCATAGCTGGTAATATTCGCTCACATATCTTGTTACGTTATGGTAACTCACATAGCCGGTAATGTTAACTCACAAAGTAATGGTAACTCACATGGCTGGTAACATTAACTCACATAGCTGTTAATGTTAACTCACATAGCTGTTAATGTTAACTGACATAGCTGTTAATGTTAACTCACATAGCTGGTAAATATTATCTCACATAGCCGGTAATGTTAACTCAAATAGCTGGTAATGTGAACTCACATAGCTGGTAATGTTAACTCACATAGCTGGTAATGTTAACTCACATAGCTGGTATTGTTAACTCACATGGCTGGTAACATTAACTCACATAACTACGGATGTTAACTCACACGTCTGATTTAAGGCTTAATATAAATACAATGTCGTGTTTACTGGATTATTTGTGTTTATAGAAAATATCCACTACACTACTACGGGAACATTTTGCATGTTTTCTATAATGAATGCATCTCGATATTTGTTAAACTTAGTCTTTAGGCGTAAACACTTGCTCGCATTTATTACGTCCTACAGAAATGTGTTTATATAAGATTTTCTCTGCGTTCTGCCCGGTTGTCTCCCACTATAATCAAGGACGCCGTCGTATAAGCAAAATATTCTTGAGTACGTCGTAAAACACTAAACAAATAAATAAACGAAACACGTATTTAAGTGTTTGGAGTGAAACTGGAATTTGTGATTGTACACCAAACCTGGAAGAGCTATACATGCAGGTCACAGGTTAATTTAAGTCTTCCAGAGCCTTAGGGCTCTAATTGTTTTGACACGTGATCTACCTTTAACAGTGATTACAACCGCGCTAGAACAACAACACACACAAGTGAGTGCGCAAATAAACAGACATAAAGGGAGCATAACATGATAGCCATGAGGAACAAAACTTGTGTGTTCAGTACACAAGGCGAGTCTTTCCCTCACAGTCAGTATTACCGTCTGTGCAACAGATTCCCATGTGACAGAAACGTACATGTAAATAGCTCTGAAGATGGGACTGTGCTGCCTTATAAAGCGGTATTACCACCCAGTAATCGCGTTAAATGTCTTCATGCAATTCTTGTGACTTAAGGTGGTGAATCGTCCTAAATGCCATGTAACGGAAATACTGGCTCGTTTTATATGTATTCCTAAATGAGCATTATTCACTTATAAGAACTTCTGCATGCCAAATGTAACCTTCATTTCACTTAACAACATCTATTTGTATATTAATTTATTTAGCTCATTGATGTTTTAAGCGGTACACAAGAATATTTCACTTATACAATCTTTATATTGTTCTGTCAACAAATGTCGGTGAAGCGCCAGGGTCATGTTGTGTATTTAGAAAAATTGAACATCATATAGGCTTACATGTACGCCAGTATATATACACTCTTCAAAAAAAGAAACGCAAAATGAAATTCAAAAATGATACTTACAATTTTGTACACATATGTTAACTCAAACAGTTTTGTAGGGTTGCACATTGCTACTGGAATGTTTTAGAAGATCATCCTTGACCAAACACAACCAAAAATGATTTTGAACGGTTTTATCAATTTGGATTGTTGTGATGTGCGTTGATGTCGTGCAGCACGAAGTTCAGGCACAATGATTGTTTATCACGTGCAAAACATGAGTATAGCATGTGACTATAAAAGACCCAAACGAATCTCACAATTTTATCCAATATCTTTGCAAGTACCCCCTCCAAAAGTTGCCCCCTCCTTTACACGACTACATCGACGTCGACGAGTGAGATGGTGTACCACGGTGCTGCCATGGAACCTGGCAAACTGGAGGCGCATATGGTTTAGCGATGAATCCCGTTATCTCCTCAGGCGACGTGATGGTAGAGACCGTGTCTACAGACGACGTCATGAACGTTTTGCTCCTCACTGCATTAGACAGGTGGACAGATTCGGTGGAGGGAGTGTTATGGTGTGGGGAGCGATCTCATACACCCGCAGATCGGAGCTTGTGCTTGTCCAAGGCCTTCAACTTCAGCTCTTCCAACAGGACAACGCCAGGCCCCACACAGGTGCCACCGTAGACTACCTGGCCGATAACATCAATACCCTTCCCTGGCCCTCCAAATCCCCGGATCTAAACCCAATCGAACACCTTTGGGATCAGATCGATAGACGGGTGCGTCGACGTCGTATTCCATCACAGAATCTTCAACAGTTGTTCCACATGCTGCAGGAGGAATGGAGAAGGATTCCACAACAAAACATCCAACGACTGATTCGATCTATACCCAGGAGGTGTCGGGCAGTGCTAGCAGCTGGAGGTGGTCATACGAGGTACTGACTTCAACACCATCTGGTGAACAGCAGTAATGACTGTGATGACTGTTATTCTCATGAAATATGGACAACATAGCAATGCATTGCTCCACAATATTTCATTCATGTATCTTTGTTTTCCGCTGATCTACACGTCAGCGTTGGGTTTTGCGTTTCTTTTTTTGAAGAGTGTATTAGACATATATGCACAGCTTGTTTTGTTTAGCTATGTACTTCTAACAACAACATATGATTCTTTAACAGCTAATTATACAGCTATTGCTGACGAATTGTCCATCCTGAGAATGTAAATTAGGTCCTCATAGCTAGACACAATGGTATACATTAAAAGACAAAGACCAACAGGAACATTCTGCAATAAGCTATTCTGTCAACAGGTCAGCTGACAGATACTTCACTGGTAATTGTAGGATAGTTGTTTGTGCTGGATCTCTGTCTGAACGATGTGGGGCGTTTCTAGGAAGGGAGACTATGTAAATAATCGATGGAACACTAGTTTTATTATTATTTTAATGTTTGCACGGATGCTCACAGCGCTGGGTCAAGATGATGGACCGGAAGAGACTCAGCGAGTTGAACGCTTCAAAGCGGCGTTTGCCAAGTATATGAAAACACGTCAGGAGAAAAAATTCCTCGACAACGCCCGTGATTCCAATTGGATTCACCACAGTAAAGTGTTACAGGATGAGACGAAACCATTTACACTGAGAAAAAGCTTCCTCAAACGAAATCCACCCGGTGTTTCTGGTGTAGACGGTGGGGGTGAGTAGAGTCCTATCACTGGCCCCGGGATAGACAGACAAGGCCCATGACATCAGAGATCACGATTGAGCATGATTAACCTTAACCTTGATAAAATACAGGCATGGTGTGCCTATACAGGCAGTCTGATCATTACTCAAATATTTTTTATTCCCAGGCGTGAATATTTAATGAAATATTACTTAGCTGACCTATATGAAGGGAGTTTAACATCGCATTTAAGAATGGTTCGCTTATATAGACGAGGGCAGCCCGGTTCGTGGGTGGTAGCTACCGGGCGGGCATGTAAGGGGGCACACGTAATGATTGGGTGCTCCCCGGTTTATCAACTGATGACGCAGTGTGCAGTCTAGTTAGGGAACTACAAGAGTAAATATCAAACAGGATGTTTCACCATTCCGTGACAGTATTAATCTCATGTTATTGTGTCGGTTTACATCCTCTACCGCGCATGCTCAGAACTGATCCGAGTTCGCCGAAAGTGGAAAAATTCTGTTACATTCTCGGGGACTTATATCAACGAAGATCCCACTAAAACCAGACAGACTTTTCATTTAAAACCTTAATACAGGTGAAAAAGAGGGCAAATCTTTTTCTTGAGACTAACCTGGAGGATCTGCACTTAGGAATAACCGCCCTGGGTTATGATTAGCACTAGATGTATGCCTTGTAATTGGACATTTCCAAGTGGGCCTTATAGACGTATACGTATTTACATCCGGTAATATTACTACTCCCCTCTATCGTAAGGCAATACTGGTTTTAAGGTATACATCTATAGTGCCTGACTGACAGCTCGGTGTGGTGATATATGCTTTTGATAGGAAATTGAATCTTGGTGTTTAGATTTAATGTTCTCTACAACATACAAAGAATGATTTCCACTTGTGCCTTGTAGCTAACTTTTTCCTGAGCAATGTGTACTGTAAGTCAACAATACTTTTCATCCGCTACATAATTTCTGTTAGTCTCTTTGATATTACTTATTACTGTTAAAATAGTCCACACTGTCCAGACAGTCACTCACTCAGAAGATTATGCATTTGTTCAAGTTCTTGCTTTTGTGTTCTTTGCGTTTTGCACAAGTGTTTTAGTTAGATGTTTTGGGAAGGTACAATATGGAATGTTTTCGAGTCATATGATCAAGGGTGTGTTTTTTTCATTGTAGTAGGAATGTGTGCGCATGTAATGTGTTTGTAAACACAATTTGTAACGCACTGTTACATAATGGGTAAAGGCTTACATTGTTACCTGAAAATTGGCGGCCATTGGAAAATTATAGGGAGCTCGTCTTCAAAGTTTGTGTCGTTCATGTGGACACATGATCTATCGTCTGTATATTAACCAGTTACATTTATTTCTCATTAGTACGTCATGTTAAAAGCAAAGAAAACACTAACATGTGGTATATGTCACAAGAAATGCACGTGAAACTTTGGATTTTATGGTGGCCCTTTCTGATTATATTTGGACCAGTGACTTCACATCAGGTTTTCCACTTCACACACTACAGACGGCCTAGATTTTATTATTCGAAATTGATATACATACAGATCTATGAATACATTCTCCGAATGGACCTTGAAAAGTTAAATCTATGGATTTGAGGTCGCTGATACACCCAGGGTCACCACTAACCATTGTAGTATCTGATGTTTTAGAACCATTTTACCAGGTTGAGAAAAATCTAAAAAAAAAAAGAAATCGAACTACACTGTTGACCATAAAGTTGGAATAAATTAATTCGACGACTGAATTCGGAGTTATTCTAATTGTACGCGGTATTGAATGCTTGATTATGGCGTAGATATCAGCATAACACCAAATGTTGGTCTTTTCTACACATATCAGCCTATTGTAATCTTTAATGGGTCGATTATAGGCTGTAGAACGGCGTAAAAACAAAAACTGGCATTTCAAGACGAAAGGATTGAAGGCTTTACTGCAATGTCTCCATATCACAAACATAAACGTATTTGTTCCCTTCGTATTATAGTTACAGACAATACAGTTTGTAAGAGAAACAGTCATTAATATCTAGTATGACCACCCCTGACACGAATCAATGCGTCAAGACGTCGTTGGATGCTGTCGACCAGATTGTTAATGAATTCAATGGCAGAACGTTCCACTCATTGATCAGAGCCTGTGCCAGTTCTTGCAGATTTTCAGCAATATTGTCACGTGCGTTGATGGCTCGCCCTAACTTGTCCCAGGCATGTTCTATTGGGTTCATATCAGGGGAACACAATGGCCAAGGTAACTGCTCCACCCCTTGTGCCCGAAGAAATTCTCGTGTTGCAGTGGCCCTGTGTGGTGTAGCCTTGTCGTCTTGCAAACGAAAATTGTCTCCATAAACCCTTCGTGTGTATGGAAGGCAATGGTTTTCAAGGATATCAATGTACACGACGGCGTTGACGTTTTCGTCGGGCACCACCAACGGCGTTTTTCCACCATAGTGAATACCGGCCCAAACCATTACTGAACCGCCCACCCCTTGAGTGTTTTCCTGCACACAGTTATCTCGAAGGCTTTCTCCTCGCAAACGACGAACCCTTTGCCTTCCGTCCACAGGTTTCAGGAAGAAGCGACTCTCATCCGTGAAGAGCACATGTCGCCAATGCCCTAACTGCAATTGTCTGTGCTCCCTAGCCCAGCGAAGCCTTTGGACTCTATGTTGGGCGGTTAGGCGGGGACCATTTGGTCATACGTCTTGCTCGATAACCATGCTGAAGTAATCTGCGATTCACCGTTGTTCGGGAAAAATTGATTCCGTAATGCCTCGGCCACAAACGGCGAAGATGGTTCGCAGACATTTTCCGGTTTGTGCGAGAGAGATTGAGCAGTCGACGGTCATCCCGTCTCGTAGTCAGTCGTGGTCGTCCTGGAGTTTGACGTGGCCGCAAATGACCCACGTCTCGATGACGTCTGATGATTTTGCTGACTGTACTTTGCGATATGCCTACAAAATCGGCAACATCGGACTGTTTGTAGCCTTCTTGATAGAGGGCAATCACTCTCCAGCGTATTGGCATTGGAGTAGCATGAGGCATAGCCGGAATCCCCGCTACACTACTTTTTGTTCCAAGCGAAACCGAGAACTTCGTTATGCGCGAGGTAATTTGACCTCTCTCTGAATGAAGATAACTGGAGAAGCACCAGGCACAGGGCTTTTTATCACTACCATCAGAGCCTCTTATGTAATTCTCATATTAGCATGGAATAAAACATTTTTGTACACGTAGTAGAGAGAGATTATGCATCAATTCGTGTCGGCTTATATTATTTTTGAGGCGAAAAATAATATTAAACTTCTGGGATTGTGGCTAAAATATTTTATTCCAACTTTATGGTCAACAGTGTATTTTCGGGTGTAGTGTTAAATTGTTTTTATATATATACTACATTTAGTGTTTTTCAATTTTCCTTTAATAATCGGTAATATTAAGAGTAACCCAGGACGAATATTCCCATGTGAGGAGCTATCAACTGCTCATTTGAAAATTTGTCACTTGGCAGTCTGTCTACATTTCAGATGTTATTTATTTATTTACTTGATTAGTTTGATTAGTGTTTTACGCCGTACTGAAGTATATTTCATCGGTGGGAGGAATCCGGGCAAACCCTGGCGTATTGCGCAGGTTGCTGCCAGACCTTCCTATGTACTACCGAAGAGGAAGCTAACATGAGCTGGAATTCACAGCGATCGCAATGGTGAGGAGCTGGGTGTTTGCGCTGTGCTAGGACGCTAACCACTAGGCCATGAAGGCCCTCATTTAACACAACAGCTGTATTGGAAACTGAGCTCACATCACAAACTGAAGTGTTTATACCTAGTTTCCATCAACAATTCCGCAGAGATGGTTACCTGGCATGCGTTAGTCTTTATGTTATTCACAGTCCCGCGGGACATGTTTAAGATGCAGTGTGCAACATTAAATAAGAATGAATTACTCTCTTTAACTAATCCCTTTCCTGCTCATAAATGTGTCATTTATACGGCGGCGACCAGGTTTATAAAAGTGCTCATATAGGACATGACAAGACACCTGACAGATATACAGAGGCATGTACCTTACAAACCTCCTCACGCACGGCTGCAGCCAACTAACCGGGCATGGATTCCAACACGACACCCCATTCGCCAACAATGGATCGGCAGCACGCAGAGCAACCCTTGAGGAACAATAAGATCATCGATTTCCCAGTTTTGTAAGGACAAGACATATAGCTGTATATCAGCTTGGAGACAGCCAAACATATATGTACATAATTTATACGTTAAAAATGTTTATCTTTGTCAAGTATATATTCTGAAATCCAGATGTTATCAAGATGCATATAATTGCAAAACGAGTTCCGCAATCTTTATAAATCTCAATAAAAGACCTTATGATTCTTTTTTGTCACCCTTCAAATTCTTCATTTAACTGAGTCTGGGGTACTCTCTTTTGAACTGACCTTGTTACCCTGTAATCAGATCTCGTGACCAGGATCGGTCACACATGAGTAGCTAATTTACGTGAGACAGTCCTGTGTAGTTGTTTTGTGTGTGTGTGTGTGTGTAGCTAAATAGCGCTTCTCGAAAACGGGCTCAGATAACACCTCGTTACCATCAAACATAAGTGTGAAACGTCTGTACATAACCTCAAGCCAAACTGTAGTTCATTAAAAAGCGGTAGTTATGAAGAGACAGTCTGCGTGTAATTAGGGAGGGGATTGATTGTGTTCTCGGCAGATTTGATTTCCTTGAGCTCCATTCACATACGAGAATAAAGTTCATTATTTGTAAAGCGGGTTTTTGTTCACATGCAGTACATACAAGATACAGTTTCTTCTGCATTAATTAATCTCTCAGTTAACCAGATAGCGACTGAATTTTTTTAAACTTCCGTTTCTTTGGGGAGGAGTTTTGAGGGTTCAAAGCAGGAGTCAGTTGTTTGTAATAATCCATTAATTAAAGCTATATAATGAAATAAAACAAGTTATTTGTTGGACAGCAATGTGAAAACAACGGAAATGTCATGAGAATAAGAAAAACGCATGTATTCTCATAACAGGAAAAATAACTTATTTTCACTTACTAAAACCGTGTTATCTGAGGCACTGTTCCTCGTCCGTGTCGTCTGCAAAGAATACACAAAAAAACGGAAGATGAATTTTTTTGTCAACAGTTCATTATCTGTATGTTTTCATATCGGAAGTGATTATGTGTGTGTGCACAAATCTATCATCGCAAGTTAATACAGGAATTTAATAAAAATCTTAAGGCGTCGGTCTTGACAGAGATAGAGGGTTATCAAGAGATGCATGGTATAAGTCAAGGACATGGGTAGAAAAAGTTGAGCCAACATATAACTGACCCGTGAAGGGGCCTATAGACCGGGAAGGAAGTCATTCCAGTCTCTCATTATATTTTTTCTTGTATATTTGAAATAAGCCGTGTATCTGTGAAAATAATAATTAACTAATTACCCATATCTTAATTAAAGCATTTTTTGGCAGATTTTTTCCTGGATATCTTTAGCAAAAAGTAAAGTTCTCTATAAAAAAGCAATACTGTTTAGAGGAAATATATCTAGTGTGCTATTATCACTTCTTGTACTTGTGTAACGATGTAAGAAAATTCCAGAGTTAATTACTGACATCAGAGAGATAACGTTCAGGAGACACAATTGTTTACAAAGTTCCTTTATCAAAAACTAAGGCTCCATTGATACAGAGAAAAGTTAAACCGTCTCTTCCGCGTCCTTAACAAGTGTTGAAGTTATCGTGTAGGGTTGAAGCAACTGGTTTTTCTCGACAAAACGAAAGATAACGTCTTTGAACAAAGTAATACTCTGTTGTACTTAATACAGCATGTATGGACACCTGGATATTTTCAATAAACACAAATAGACTGTTATTAAGTGTAAAAAATCGGATAAACCTGTAAAAGTGTCCAAAGAGATGTGTTTACAAAAAGATATTACATGTTTACTATAATAAACACTTTTACATGTTTATAACCATTTTACATTTAATATAAAATCATGTTTATTGGAGTCTTTGTGTTTTCTGAACGTATCCACCACATTACTATGTAAACATTTCAAATCTTTACAATTATCAATACATCTCTTTTGTTGTCTTATGACACCAGGACGCGAATTCTAAACTCTAACAGAAATGTTTTTAAAACAGAACACTTAATTTGGTGTGTAAGAGTAACAGGTTCAATCCTATCGTTTGAAGGGAATTTCT